>NC_087175.1:16138392-16188392 GCF_035594125.1 Scylla paramamosain
TATACCATTTCCTCAGTCTCATATCTAGTACCCTCAAATAAAATTTCCTCTTCTTGGTCTCTGTCCTTCTCTTGTTTTTCCTTAGCTTCATTTCTCAGATTTTTTTTTTCCCCTTTCTTCCAAGTTCATATCTCTTTTTACCCAAATATTCTTGTATTCCAAACTTTCAGCCAGCTTCCCAGTTCTCGCTAAGACCTCCTCTACTACAACTTGGTATCTTATTCTCACTTTTAACGGTCTGTTACCTCCCTCACTATTTTTTCCAATTCTATATGCTTCTTCCAATTCTTGTTCCAGTCCTTGTTCCTCATCTTTTCCACATTTTCCATGCCCTCGCTAGCCTAAACCCTCAGAGGGCTTATGGACCTGATGGGGTCCCTCTTATTGTTTTCTGAAACTGTGCCTCCATGCTTTCACCTTGCCTAGTAAAACTCTAGCTCTGTCTGTCAACATCTACCTTTCCTTCTTGCTGGAAATTTGCCAACATTCAGCCTGTTCGTAAAAAGGGTGACCATTCTAATCCCACAAACTACCGTCCTATTGCTTCAATGTCCTGCCTATCTAAAGTTTTTGAATCTATCCTCAACAGGAAGATTATTAGATGTTTAAACATCTATCACTTCACAACCTTATATCTGATCGCCAGCATAGGTTCCGTCAAAGGCGCTCTACTGGTGATCTTACCGAGTCTTGGTCATCGTCTTTTAGAGATTTTGGTGAAACTTTTGCTGTTACCTTAGACATATCAAAAGCTTTTGATAGAGTCTGGCACAAAGCTTTGATTTCCAAACTACCCTCATACGGCTTCTATCCTCTCTCTAACTTCATCTCAAGTTTCCTTTCTGACCGTTCTATTGCTGCTGAGGTAGACCGTCACTGTTCTTCTAAATTTATTAACAGTGGTGTTCCTCAGGGTTCTGTCCTGTCACCCATTCTCTTATTATTCATCAATGACCTTCTAAACCAAACTTCTCGTCCTATCCACTCCTACACTGATGATACCACCCTGCACTTTTCCACATCTTTTCATAGACGTCCAACCCTTCAGGAAGTAAACATTTCACACAGGGAAGCCACAGAATGCTTGACTTCTGATCTTTCTAAAATTTCTGATTGGGGCAGAGCAAACTTGGTATTGTCCAATGCCTCAAAAACTCAATTCCTCCATCTATCAACTCAGCACAACCTATCCCCTCTTCTTCAATGACACCCAACTGTCCCCCTCTTATACACTGAAGTTCCTCAGTCTGTCCTTTACTCATAATCTGAACTGGAAACTTCACATCTCATCTCTAGCTAACACTGCTTCTATGAAGTTAGGCATTCTGAGACGTCGCCAGTTTTTTTTCTTATCCCCCCAGCTGCTAACTCCGTACAAGGGCCTTATCCATCCATGTATGGAGTATGCTTCATATGTCTGGGGGGGTTCCACTCATACCGCTCTTCTAGACAGGGTGAAATCAAAAGCTTTTCATCTCATCAACTCCTCTCCTCTGACGGTCTTCAGCTTCTCTCTCATCGCCGCAATATTGCATCTCTAGCTGTCTTCTACCGCTATCTTCATGCAAACTGCTCTTCTGATCTTGCTAACTGCATGCCTCCCCTTCTCCCATGGCCTCGCTGCACAAGACTTTCTTCTTTCTCACATCCCGACGGGGAGTTTTCAGAACTAGTGGTTGTCAGCAGGTGGCAGCAGAGACAAAACTCTCACATATCAAGCAATATCAGATATACCTACAGTTTTATTATATTTACATGAAGATGCAATCGGCTTATATAATATATTTTTTTACGTAATCCCTTCAAAGTAGTAACGCAAATAAAATTAAACTCTTTTCATGAACAAATGTATATAAGTTGATTTTCTAGTGAATGGCATTTAGATTTATTTGGTCATCTTAAGATTTCCAAATGAATACACTCTTGATTGGAAACGTGTTAATCTAGACGACAGTAAACATAAAGGCAACATGTCTGTGACAGTCAAAAGTCCAAATTACATAGATCTCCTTCCTAGTTTATGGAAACGGCAATTTAAAAAAAAATTGGCAACTCGAGTGTCTTTGCGATAGTAATGCTGTATCTCTAACCAAAACAAACACCCGACTCGGCCGCGCTGGTTGAACTTGGTGGTCCCCACACTGAGTGACACATAGAGGGACAACACAATGGCATCGTTATAAAACTGGTGAAAAGTTTCCTGTACTCTCCAGTCACTCAAGGATTGCCTGAGAGATGTTTGTTTTTGTTCTCAATTACTTTGCCTTGTCACTCGCTTCATGAAAGGGATGCTAAAATCCCCACAAGAAAAAAAAAAAAAAAAAATAGAGCCATATATCACGATGTTACTGTAGGATATGTACGATATGTTGGGCTGGCCTCACCGGCAACACACCACCTGGGACTTTCAGTAAAGGATATGCACTCTCCACCTCGTTTCACTCAACCCTCCTACATGGCGCAGTGATCGGAGACTACCCCACGCTGTTCATCATGGGTGGAAAGCCTAGACAGTTCAGCCAGACCCCGAGGAGCAGTCGCAGGTCACCGAGGGCCCCTTCAGCTCTGGAGCAGGTGCAGACTGAAGCCATCGCCTCTCTGCAGCAGCAGCTTGCAACGCGGCCTGCTCATCACCCTGCAGCCCCACGGTCGTCAGCTCCTGAGAACTGCGACGTAGAGATGTCCACCGCGGCATTCCGGTCTTGGAGGTGCTCGATGTGATGTTGGCTGGACCTGAACAGGTGGGCACCAGCGGAGGCTGTCCTGCACATTCGCCTCCACTGCACGCCTCCTCTGCAACGCTCCTTGGATGCCAGGTTCACTGCGGGCGAGTGGCAGGCCCTGACAGTGGAGGAGGCACTGGATGACATCAGCCGCATCACTCTCCTGGCGACCAACCAGGCAGCCGACTGGTGTAAGCTCTTCACGGCGAACCAGGAGCACAGTGAGTCTATCAGTGAATATTTTGCACGGTCAGCGCAGTGTGCGGCGGATTGTGACTTTAAGTGTCATAAGAACATAAGAACATAAGAAATAAGGGAAGCTGCAAGAAGCGACCAGGCTTACACGTGGCAGTCCCTATATGAAATATACCAACCTATCTCCATCTACTATCCCCATCCATAAACCTGTCTAATCTTCTCTTAAAGCTCTCTAGTGTCCTAGCACTAACATGATTACTGAGTCCGTTCCACTCATCAACCACTCTGTTTGGGAACCAATTTTTTCAATCAATTCAATCAATGTGGTCTGTTGAATAAGTTAAATAGAGGGAGGTCCAGTTATACAAGCATCTGTTATACGAGAAACTAATGATATGAGATGTGTAAATTATGGATTATTTCCTTTATATAAGCACAAAAAATCCAATCATGAGCTTCAGTCCAAGGTGAGTAAAATTACAAAGTTTAAAATGTGCACCTTCCTGAACCCTCCTACTAACACATCTTGGCCATATGGTGAGGGATGATGATTCAGATACCCAGAGACAAGTTTGTGAGTGCTGGAAGAGAACCATACACCCCTCTCTTGCCCCCTCACCCCCTGCATTTTTCTGCCAGTCCTCTTTTAAACTGAACTCTGTGTCTCTCAGACTCCCACTCTTACAGCCTTACTGCTTGTTATTATACTTGTTCTCTATCATCACTTTGCTTGTAAGTAAGTTTACCATACAGTACAAATGCAGTGTACAGTGCTTTATGTGACTGATCAGTGCTCAGATGTGTTATAGTGTTACTGCTGACATATTCTTTCCTTCACTGTCTTTGATGTGGTATTGTGTTTGTGACTGACCATGTGGTGTATAGACTGTGTCTTATTTTGCCTCTCAAGTGCTATCTATTCCTCCCAAATGGCCAATGAGTTCTGGTGCAAATCCTAGCAGTAAGGCTAAGCAGGTTAGGGTACCAAAAACACTCCCAAAGATGGTAGAAATTGTTTAGAGGCAAAAGAGTGGTGAGCAAGTTACCCTCCCTGACATATTAACTACACATTTTAAATGTTTAAATAATATGAAATCATGTTCTTTGTATGCTGTTCTCTCTTTCAAGTTGCTTTACTGACAGTTCTGTAGAATAGACACATTTGTTGCACTTGGTATTGTACATTTTAGCTTGAAATGAAAACTTACCTTTGACCAAGGTCACAGAACCTAATCCTTTTTTTTGCCATTAGTTGTTTCATTATACAATAGAACCTCAGTTCACGAACTTAATCTGTTCCAGGCCTTAGTTCACAAATCAAATTGTTCAAGACCCAAAACAATTTTTCCATTGAAATTAATATAAGTACAATTAATCTGTTTCAGCCTCAAAAATTTTTACATAGTTTTTTTTTTATGATGAATTTAGAATGACATTGAAATACACATCTTAAATAGAGACAAATAACATTAAATGTCCTCACTGTGACAGTGGTTTGTCTGAGTACATGCTACTCCGCAAGCTGGTAAGTGGTTTATAGAGTGCTGTGTTAAAAGAGGAAGTGTTTCGCAGGTGTGAAACGTTTCATGATGCGGATTCCCTGCGCAAGTTTTGTGCGGTATTCGAGGCGGCTTACAGGGACGCCGCTTTCCTCAGTTTTGGCGGGAACTTTAGACAGGAAACTACGGCAGTGGCGGCAGTGACACCGCTGCCGGGCGCACCGCAAGATGAGCTCGCGCCTCCGGTCGCTGCCACCCGCCGCCAGCCTAGCAAGCCCCGCTGTGGTAATTGTGGGACCATGCAGAAGCCCGGGAGAGGCTCGTGCCCTGCTGGGGAACTGGCATGCTTTAACTGTGGCAAGACAGGACATCTCCGCAGCCTGTGCAAGAGCAGGACCAAAAAGGCGGCCGCAGCTGAGGACTTGGAAACCTCCGGCATCGTGATTGCCGCCACAGGAAAAGCCCAGAGCCAGCCATATATCTGGGTGACTGTCAGCGACACACGGAAGGAGGGGAAGTCGGCCAGGATACAAGTGGTACCAGACACAGGCTCAAGTGTGTGTGGCGGGGCCAGTCCTGCTGGCAATGCTGGGCATCGAGACGGCGTCACTAGCGCGTCGCGGCAAATTGCGCGACGTGGCAAATGTGAGCCTCAAGCCCATGGGCGCATTCTTTTGCATCATGCGACATGGCAGCAGGGCCACAACACAAGACGTCTTTGTCATGAAGACCACCTCCCGGTGCTACATCTTACAAGCCTGCAAGGATCTGGGATTGATACACGCTGACTTCCCACACCAGCCTGTAACTGTGGCATCTGCCGACGTTGGCGACACTGTTGCCTCCACACCAGCTGATAGTACGCCTCCGCGACCCACGGCTATCCCTTTCCCGCCTCTGGAAGAGAACGCTTCACGACTGGAGGAGTGGCTTCTCCACCACTTTTCTGGGTGAACATTTAACATCGATAGAAGCCCTCTGCCAGTAATGGAAGGCGAGCCGCACGTCATCCACCTGCTCCCAGGCACCAAACCCCATGCCTGCCATGTACCAGCTTCAGTGCCGAGACACTGGCAGGCGGAGGTGTAGAGGCAGCTGGATGAAGATGTAAGAAAGGGGATTCTAGAGCCAATACCAGTGGAAGAAGCGACAGAATGGTGTGCCAGAATGGTGGTGATCACTTAAAAGTCGGGCCAGCCGAGACGCACCATTGATGACCAGAAGCTCAACATGGCCTGCAGGAGGGAGACCCACCACACTCCTACACTGTTTGATATGGTGTCTGGCATCCCCCATCGCACTTACAAGACCACCGCTGATGCACACTGGGGGTTTCACCAATTGAAATTGCATGAAGATAGCAGGAAACTCACCACATTTATTACCCCGTGGGGCAGTTATAGATACTGCAGGACCCCCATGGGGCACTGTGCCGCCCCTGACGCCTACACCAAAAGATTTGACGTCGCCATTGCGGGGATCCCAAGGAAGTTCAAGTGTGTAGATGACACCCTGCTGTTTGATTCAAGTGTGAAGGATGCTTTCTGGCACACTTTGTTGGATTTCACGTAGGGGGGACACCTACAAGCCCACAGAGGAGAGGCTGGCTGTTTTGAGAAGTTTTGACATGCCTGCCCAGCCCTCCCTAACAAATATCCGCTCCTGGCACGGTTTTGTTAACCAGCTGGCGTCCTTCTAGGCCACCGCACCAATCATGGAGCCATTCAGGGAGCTTCTACGTAAACCACAGGGAAAGAAAGTCTACTGGGACGTCAACCTGCAGGAAAAGTTTGAACGGGCAAAGGAAGTAATCTGCAAACTAGCAAAGGAGGGCCTGACGTTCTACGACAAGGATAGGCCTACTGTGGTGGTGACGGACTGGAGTAAAGTGGGCATTGGCCTCGTGGTTCTGCAGCAGCACTGTTCCTGTCCCATGAGAGAAACCCCCGGCGCTTGGCATTGTGTGGCAGCCGTCACCTGACACCTGCGGAGACAGGCTACGCGCCCGTGGAGGGCGAGGCTCTGGCTGTCACATGGTGCCTTCGCAAAGCCCGCCTATTCCTCCTTGGGTGCCCCAATCTTCTTATCATAACTGACCATCGTCCGCTGGTGAAGCTCTTGAGAGACAGGGAGCTGAAGGACGTGGTTAACCCAAGACTGTTTGCCCTGAAAGAGAAGACCCTGCAGTATAGATTTCAGATCAAATACTTGCCTGGCAAGCGCAACCACGCTGCAGATTTCCTGTCTCGCTACCCAGCACTCTGCGCACCACCAGACGTTGTGGATGAAGAGCAGGCCAGCACAGTAGAGGTCGCAGTGGCGGCTGCGACAGTGGCAGCACTCGACAGTGGCGAGCAGATAGTCATGGACAGCGCGACAGTGCTGCAAGCGGCCACTGATGACCCAGACTATCAGCTACTCGTCGCGAAGGTAACAGCAGGAGACTGGAACCCACACCGGGCGCAAGAGGTGGTCTGCCTGCGTCAGTTCTACACGGTCAGGGACAGGCTGGCGGTGTCCCAAGGCCTGGTGACTTACACCTACGAGCAGGTGTCAGTGCGCCTGGTGATACCGATGGCTCTGAGACAACGTGTGGCGGCGAACCTTCACGCGGGCCACCAAGGGCTGGACAGGATGTTAAGGAGGGCGAGGCAAGCTGTGTATTGGTCCGGCATGGAGGGCGATCTGCAGCACCACAGAGACTCCTGCGCCGTCTGCAATGCACACTCACCCTCGCAAGCCGCCGAGCCCCTCAGCCCCACGCCCCCACCTCAGTATCCCTTCCAACACACCGTGGCTGACTTGTTCCAGCTTGAAGGGCATGTGTACTTGGCTTACGCTGACAGATTCACCGGCTGGCTCGAAATAGCACACTTTGTCAGCGGCGCCACTTCAAGCAAATTTGCGTCAGTGTTTAGACGATACTTCAGCCGGTGGGGCGCTCCAGAATCAGTCTCCACGGACGGGGAGACTAACTTAACCATTGAGCAGATGTGCAACTTCTTTGGGAGATGGGGAGTGGAGAGGAGGATAGCCTCTGCCCACTTCCCGCAGTCAAATGGACGGACGGAGGCCGCAGTGAAGTCCGCCAAGAGGCTGCTGCGGGTCAACACGGGCGCTGGAGGCAGCCTGGACACTGACAGAGCTGCGGTGGCGTTGCTAAAGTACCTGAACACGCCTCTGCGGGGCGTGAACAAGTCAACTGGCCATGGGCAGGCAGCTACGGGACGGTGTGCCAGTCCACGATCAGCACTACAGGGTAGACATGTTCTGGCGGCAGGCGTTGCGGGCAAGAGAGCGTGAAGCAGCGCGGCAACAAGAGGCATGGATAGACATGCAGGGAACGCCAAGAACTCTGCCCCCCCTCGCGCTCGGCACGCAGGTGTGGATACAGGAACCGTCTACGAAGGTGTGGGATAGGCGTGGGCCCGTGGCGTTGTCACTGAAGTGCGGCCACACCATCAGTACACGGTCGAACTGGAGGGGAGTGGACGACTCACATTTCGCAACCGCCAGCATTTGCGGCCAGTGCGAGGTGCCTCGCCGGCCCCGGTAGGCACAATCTCCTCCCCTTCCCAACCCGGGCCCCGCCCCGCCGCTAAGCAGGACACTGTGTCTCGCCCAGCACGGCGTGTCAGGCAGCCGGCATGGATGGCAGACTATGTCCCTGACATGTCCTCACAATGAAATGTGTGCGCGTGCATGTGTGTGTGTGTGTGTGCTCATGTGTGTTGGCGTGCATGTGTGCTTTTTCATGAGGGTCAGTTTTGTTGTGTGTCCTCACCGTTACTTTGTTAATTTTCTTATATAGGATCTATGTTATTGTGCTCACAGAAGTCTCTGCTTTAGTTTAATTATTTTGTCAGATCCTACACTGTTCATTATGTATGTGACATGCCCATTGTATTATCTTGGGGAGGGGAGATGTAGGATATGTACGATATGTTGCACCGGCCTCACCGGCTACACACCACCCGTTTGTAATCGGCAGTCGGCCTCGGGACTTTCAGTAAAGGACAAACACTCAACCTCGTTTCACTCAGCCCTCCTACAGTTATTGAATAGGTTCTGTTATATTATATAGTACAGTGTGATTTTATTTTTTTCATTGTCCAAATCAATAGTTTTTATACTTGTAATATGCTTTATTTAAGATAATGCTACTAGCAGTTTACTCGGCAATCAAAAAAAAAAAAAAAAAAAACATTCTCTCAATATCATCCATACCGGATATTGAAAAGTCGATACATCATTTCAATAGTATCATGATGATCAATGTTCTATGCATCTTTACGCACCTGGGATTTACTACAACAATATTTTAGCTCTCTTTCCTACAGTTAGATGAGCAGCAACGACATCTAGCGGTTTAGTTCCGAAAGCTCCATTCTGTCCACCTCTCTAATGCAAGAGTTAACCAGTATTCTCAATCATTCATCCCTTTCTCTGGTAAACTCTGGAACTCCCTGCCTGCTTCTGTATTTCCACCTTCCTATGACTTGAATTCCTTCAAGAGGGAGGTTTCAAGACATCTTCAAGATATCTTCAATTTTGACTACTGCTTTTGGACACTTTTCTGGGACTGGGATCTCAGTGGGCTTTTTTTTTTTTTTTTTTTTAGGATTTTTATTGCCCTTGGCCAGTGTCCCTCCTACATAAAAAAATAAATAATCTTGGACCGTTGTAATAATTTTCCTTACCAACTCCTTCTCTCCCCTCTCTCAAACTTAAATGGGTTTTCTTTTCTTGCAGTCCAAAAAAGACCATGCATTTCTTTTATATCCACGGTCTCTCACCAAAACCTTTTGTTTAATTACCTTAATTACTGTGTCCTTAGTCTTTTCCTGTATTTGTTTTTCAACCACCTCTGTGAAGCTCACTTTTTCATCCTCATGTTCTTTTCTCCAGGCATTTCTCAGTTCCTCCAGTTTGGTTTCACATACCCCCCTTCCACTTTTCCTGCACTATCCTCCACCTCTTCTTGCAGCCCCTGCAGAGTTATTTAATATCCATTACACTTAGTCTTAAGTATCCCATTTTCTTTCTTTAGCTCCTCCATTGCCTCTCATTTCATTTTTTATCTTGAGAGTATTTTTACATTCACTATACTTCTTTCTTGATTCTTTATTTTCTATAATAAGCTTGTCCTGCTTTTCCAGAATGCCAGAGATCAGTTCCCTCATGCACCTTATTTCTTTCTCTCTATGCTCATAATCCTCCTCCTATTTCCTTTTTTCTTCTCTGAATCCCCAAAAATCCCTTTCTCCACTTGCCTTCACCAATTGTCTCAAGCCCACAGGGGTTGTGTGGGTGTGTGTGTGTGTTTTGTATGAGAATGTTTCCCTACTTGTGAATCGTCAGAAAAGAAAGTATGTGGTGTGTGACCTCACTTGTAGCAGAGTATGTGGTGGTGTCTGATGCATGATCTCACTTCCGGCTGATGATGCATTGCAGAGTATGCGGTGATCTGAATGACTTGCTACTGAGGAATAAAATCAGCATAGTATTTATTGTTGTGTTTTGGTCTGTGTATGTGTGCACATTCATTGCAGGGCCTTGAAGGTTGGAAATGATGAAATATATGAGTTTTCAGCTTGATCTGTAATAATGGTTCGTTTCAACAGGTATTTTACTTACCGTATTAGATGGTTGATAAGTCTCACCTTTCCTTCAAAAAAAAAAAAAAAAAAAAATCTCAGGATATGAGCCTGCGCCCTATGAGGCCAAGGTTCAGCAAAGGCAGTGATTAGTGGCAAGTCTACGGCAAGAGGCTCTAAAATCAAACCCCCAGACATCTTCGCACATGTAAACAAAGTGATGATTGGTACTACACAAAACATTTTTTTTTTTTTAGGTAACAATATATAATAGGTCATACTTACCAGTAATTCACATAGAATGACACCAGTCAGGAAGAATTTGCCTAAGTGACCATGTACATCGCATTACATGTACCAAAACAAACACGCGGTCGGTTACGCCAAACCCGGCGACATGGGCATGCTTCACTGCGTTCTTTACAGTGTGATGCCGTTACTCCTTGAGGTAAGACACACTTTCATTGCACCTGTCTTTTAACATTCTTATGAACAAACTTTATTACCCCTGTAGTCTCTCAGTCACTGCCAACGCCATATGCCAGGTACATGTTGACATCTCACAACAGAATTTATATGTAGGCTACTAACAAATATTAAAGTTTTTAAATGCAAAATATTGGGGTCTAATAATGATCTAAATGCATGTGAGAGTCTTCAAATGTCAGGTGAAATCCTTCACTTCATATTCAGAGCTTAAATCTACTCATTTATTTATTTATTTATTTATTTATTATTATTATTTATTTATTTATTTTTTTTTTTATTTCAATGTCTGCCAAAACTAGGTGTCTTATGAGCCCATGCCCATGTGCCATCAAATACGGTATTTATTTTATTTTACATTTCCATTTCAGGTCAGTGATCACAAGTTTATGGCATCCTTCCTTGGACTACCTACTTTCTGCTCCCATTGCAGAGAATTTATTTGGATCATCGGGAAACAAGGTTATCAGTGTCGAGTTTGTACCTGCATCATCCACAAGTGCCATCACCAGTCCATCGTTGCATGTTGTACGGGAAGCAAGAATGTGGAGGCTAGAGCAACAGAACAAGCAGTAAGCAGACACCTGGAGGAGGCAGGTGGAGGAGGCAGTAGACACCTGCTGAAACGATAATTACTCCCAGTGAGGTCTAAAGCACTGTTCGAGGGGTGCTGTGAATTTATCATTAAACCCAGCTGTGACCTCACTGAACGTTTCCCTTTTGTGTCTCACAACACAAGAGGGCAGTCACAGCCTGCCCTCTAAAGACAACTCTCTTCCTCCACACAAAACTACAAGCACCTAATAACACACACACACCCTTCACTCAAAAATTTCAAAATTATCATGGCGACTCCTACACCAGCCTTGGAGTCCCCATCTGGGGAAGGGGCCATAAATGTCCCCAGGTCGGACTGCCTTTCTGTAGACAATCCTAAGTGTCTTGACACCCCCCTCAACTTTTTCTTCATTAACTTCTGCAACATTCGTGGTCTAAGATCTAATTTTCAATCTATAGAACACCACCTATCTTCTTCTAAACCTCATCTTCTTTTCCTCACTGAAACTTAGGTGTCTGAGGCAACTGACAATAGCCCCTTTTATGTTCCTTCCTACTTTCTATATCCTCATTTTCAATCCAAAGCTGGATGTTGCATTTATGTGCGCAATGACTTAACCTGCTCTCATGCCCATGCTCTTGAATCTTCCGAGTTTTCCACCATCTGGAAACGATTACAGAGTCACTCTCAAACTAAATTTATCTGTGCTGTATACCTCTCACCTAACTCCTCTGACTATAAGAAATTTTTTGACTACTTAACTTCCAAAGTGGAGCACATTCTGACCCTCTTTCCTTTTGCAGAGGTCAACATTTGCCGAGGTCAACATTTGGTTCCTTTTGCAGAGGTCAACATTGAAGTCTTCATTCTTGGAGACTTCAATGTTCACCACCAGCTTTGGCTTTCCTCTCCCTTCACTGACCATCCTGGTGAACTAGCCTTCAACTTTGCTATCCTCCACGACCTAGAGCAATTGGTGCAACACCCTACTCATATTCCTGACCATCTTGGAGATACGCCCAACATTCTTGACCTTTTTCCTGACCTCTAATCCTTTTGCTTATGTTGTTACCCTCTCTTCTCCATTGGGCTTCTCTGATCACAATCTCATATCTGTATCTTGTCCTATCACTCCAATTCTTCCTCAGGATTCCCCTAAGCAAAGATGCCTCTGGCGTTTTGCCTCTGCTAGTTGGGGGGACCTGAGGAGATATTTTGCTGATTTTCCTTGGAATGACTACTGCTTCCATGTCAGAGACCCATCTTTGTGTGCTGAGCACATAACAGAGGTGATAGTGTCTGGCATGGAGGCATACATTCCTCACTCTTTTTCTCGACCTAAACCTTCCAAACCTTGGTTTAACACAGCTTGTTCTCATGCTATACATGATAGAGAGCTGGTCCACAAAAGGTACTTAAGCCTTCCATCACCAGAATCTCATGCACTTTATACTTCTGCCCAGAACCATGCCAAGTCTGTTCTCCAACTAGCCAAAAACTCACTTCATTAACAGAAAGTGTCAAAACCTTTCAAGATCTAACTCCCCTCATGACTTCTGGCATCTAGCCAAAAATATCTCCAATAACTTTGCTTCTTCTTTCCCTCCTTTATTTCAACCAGATGGCACCACTGCTATCACATCTATTTCTAAAGCTGAAATCTTCGCTCAAACCTTTGCTAAAAACGCTACCTTGGACGATTCTGGGCTTGTTCCTCCCTCTCCTCCACCCTCTGACTACTTCATACTACCTATTAAAATTCTTTACAATAATGTTTTCCATGCCCTTGCTGGCCTAAATCCTCGGAAGGCTTATGGACCTGATGGGGTCCCTCCTATTGTTCTCTAAAACTGTGCCTCCATACTTGCACCTTGCCTAGTCAAACTCTTTCAGCTCTGTCTGTCAATATCTACCTTTCCTTCTTGCTGGAAGTTTGCCTACATTCAGCCTGTTCCTAAAAAGGATGACTGTTTTAATCCCTCAAACTACCGTCTTATTGCTTTAATTTCCTGCTTATCTAAAGTTTTTGAATCTATCCTCAACAGGAAGATTCTTAAACTTCTGTCACTTCACAACTTTCTATCTGATTGCCAGTATGGGTTCCATCAAGGCCACTTTACTGGTGATCTGGCTTTCCTTACCGAGTCTTGGTCATCCTCTTTTAGAGATTTTGGTGAAACTTTTGCTGTTGCCTTGGACATATCAAAAGCTTTTGATAGAGTCTGGCACAAAGCTTTGATTTCCAAACTACCCTCCTACGGCTTCTATCCTTCTCTCTGTAACTTCATCTCAAGTTTCCTTTCTGACCGTTCTGTTACTGCTGTGGTAGATGGTCACTGTTCTTCTCCTAAATCTATTAACAGTGGTGTTCCTCAGGATTCTGTCCTGTCACCCACTCTCTTCTTATTATTCATTAATGACTTCAAAACCAAACTTCTTCTCCTATTCACTCCTACGATGATGATACCACCATGCACTTTTCCACGTCTTTTCATAGACGTCCAACCCTTCAGGAGTAAACATTTCATGCAGGGAAGCCACAGAATACTTGACTTCTGATCTTTCTAAAATTTCTGATTGGGGCAGAGCAAAATTGGTGTTGTTCGATGCCTCAAAAACTCAATTCTTCCATCTATCAACTCGACAGAACCTTCCAGACAACTATCCCCTCTTCTTCAGTGACACTCAACTGTCCCCCTCTTCTACACTGAACATCCTCATTCTGTCCTTTACTTATAATCTGAACTGGAAACTTCACATCTCATCTCTAGCTAAAACAGCTTCTATGAAGTTAGGTGTTCTGAGACATCTCTGCCAGTTTTTCTCATCCCCCCAGCTATTAACTCTGTACAAGGGCCTTATCCATCCATGTATGGAGTATGTTTCACATGTCTTCAGGGTTCCACTCACACCACTCTTCTAGACAGGGTGGAATCAAAAGCTTTTCGTCTCGTGAACTCTCCTCTAACTGACTCCCTTCAGCCTCTCTCTCATCACCGCAATGTTGCATCTCTAGCTGTCTTCTACCACTATTTTCATGCTAACTGCTCTTCTGATCTTGCAAACTGCATGCCTCCCCTCCACCCCACGGCCTCACTGCACAAAACTTTCTTCTTTCTCTCACCCCTATTCTGTCCACCTCTCTAACGTAAGAGTTAACCAATATTCTCAATCATTCATCCCTTTTTCTGGTAAACTCTGGAACTCCCTGCCTGCTTCTGTATTTCCACCTTCCTATGACTTGAATTTCTTCAAGAGGAGGTTTCAAGGCATTTATCCATCAGTTTTTGACTACTGCTTTGGCCCTTTTAGGGGACTGGCATTTCAGTGGGCATTTTTTTTTTCATTGGATTTTTGTTGCGCTTGGCCATTGTCCCTCCTACATAAAAAAAAAAAAAAAAATTCTCTAAATGAATCCATTTGCCAGACACAGTATATTTTAACTTTCCCCGTATCATCTTAGATTCTGTTCTTTCCAACTTTTAAAATGCAGTGACACTAATAGCAACCTGCAGAGTGATCAGTCCCTAAGTCATTTACCTTAGCATTGTATATCTCCTTGACTTTAACTGTTTGTTACCTGATATTTTTTTTTTTTTCCAATCTTCACTAATCAAAATGCAGTCACATTCTAATGGCAACCTGCAAAGTAATCACTCCTCAATTCATTTACCTCACCATTGTATATCATCTTGACCTCATCTATTATTACCATTCTCCTCCTCCTGTGTGTGTGTGTGTGTGTGTGTGTGTGTGTGTGTGTGTGTGTGTGTGTGTGTGTGTGTGTGTGTGTGTGTGTCTCTCTCTCTCTCTCTCTCTCTCTCTCTCTCTCTCTCTCTCTCTCTCTCTCTCTCTTACTTAAGAGTTAGACGAATTGTATTGTCAAGAGCTCTGGCAGGGCTGCTAAGAACTATCTTTGACATATGAAAAATAAATATGAATAAACAGTAACATACATAATTTAAGTACAGTATTTTCATTACCTCTTGATCTTGATCTTGATGGTACAGGTGGCTCGGGATCACTCCTGAGCCAGGCCTTTGGATCGGCAACTCCTGTAGAAGGGAAAAAAAAAAAAAAAAAACGAACAGCATCCTCTACACTAATTGTTCCTACATCTGGCACGCCACATTCTCTCCAGAAACTCTTTCACCGCCTCAATCATTCTTTCATTCGCCTCTGCACAGTTCCAGCAACAACACCATCCACTCCTTTCATGTCTCCTCCACTCTTTCATTCCTGTCATGCCCTAACTCAGTCAGTATCACTTGCATCACCTCATTCCTGTCTCTGACATACTTCACACATTCCAGCACCTCATGCTCCACCGTCTCATCTTCCCCCATGTCACACATCTGGCACACTTTGCTGGGGGATTCAGACCATCTGTAACTCCTTGCATTCACATCCATACACTGCCCTCACTCGGAAGAGAAGATCACCGCCCAGGCTTCCATCATACCACCTTTCATACCTTGGGGCCTCTTTCTTCTTGTACCATTCCAGGGTATTCTTTCTTTCCATTTCATTCTTCTATTCATTCAGTCCCACACATTTCACTTATCTGTCTATCTCATTCTTCTATTTTCTCACATCCCATTCAGCTCCCACTCTGCCTCCTCTTGTTACCACCCATTCACACTCATTTTGATTCCTCCCAGCCATTCTCATCACCCACACAACTTGTAATCCATTCCTGTCTTTCATTCATGCACCTCTTCCTCCATTTACTTCCACTTTCATTCCATAGGTACACCTTCCTTGCTATTCTTGCATCATCCATTCTCTCAAGCCTAATCTTGTACCTAAGTGTGGCTTTTGTGAGTCTTTCTCTAAAGGTGCTCCATCCCATATCACCTCTCAAGGCTTTTACTGCTGTGTACCTTGGTGCACTCAGTGCCATCCTTGCTACTCTATTCTGGCCCACTTCTAACTTACCAATTTCACTTTCATTCCATGCAATCACATCCATACCATACATTATACATGGCACAGCCACACTCTTCCACACTTCTCTCAACACATCATATTTACTCACTCTCATCCTTGCCACTCTTCCCAATCAACCTACCCACTGGTTTACCATATGAAATCCATTCTGTTCTTCACCCAGTACTCCAGCTCTCTCAATCCATTTACACAGTCTCTCATTCAACACTGCACTAAAAACTTTCCCTATTGTATTCACTAGTGCAATTGGCCTGTAATTCAACTCATTCTTACTCTTAAATCCACCCTTATGCAACACACACACTCGGCTCTCATTCCACTTTCTTGGTACTCTATCTTCATCCCACACTCGGTTGAATAATTCAATCATTCTATCAGTCACTACCTCCCCACCATTCTTGTAGAACTCATACAGTATATCATCTGGACCTGCTACCTTGCCATTCTTCTTCCTTATCATACACCTTTCCACTTCCTCCCTGCTGATTCTTTCATACAGTTCATCTGCATTCTTCTTTTCCAGTGTCACTCATCCTTCTCTCACACTAAACATCTCACCTACTTTTTTCCAGAACCCTTTAATTGCCTCCCTGATTCCCTCCTCTGTTTTAACTATACCATCCACTTTCAGACTCTCCACACCAGTACTGCCTGACATATTCTCACCTCTCATAAACTTGTACCATTCACGGCCACCTTCTCCCTTAAAGATTGAATCACACTCCTTTCACTCTTTACTTTAGCATTCATTATCATTCGTCTTGTCAACTGCTGCTGCTTCACAGACGCTGCCCATGCATTCTGATAATCATTTTCTGCCTCATTGCTTTCATGCCTCTTTTTCCTCGGCCATCTACACTGTCTACCCATTCTCTTTTGCTCCTTCCTAGCCACTCTGATTTCATCATTCCACCATGGTTTACATACATTCTTTCTTTTACCTATCCTCACAAACTCTATCTGGTTCTCAGCAGCATCCCTCATGTCCTCAACCAGTCTCTCATTCAGATTCTCCACATTATGCACACTTTCATCATCCCAGCTTCTCTCACTCAGATCAACCTGAAAGTTCTCCCACCCTGCATCTCTCAGTCTCCACTTCTTTTTTTTACTTGCCACTTTCACTTCATTTCCACCATGCATCAAGCACTTCACAACCAGCATGTTGTGATCAGACACAATAACAACCAAACCATCCTCATCTATCCATATATGTGACACATTTTCATGAATTCTTACATTTACCAACATGTAGTCAATAGCTGATTCCTGCTCTCTTGCACCCCTCAGCCAAAGTAACATTCAGATTTTCCAGCTCCAGTTTATTAACAAACTCCCCAAGCATTTCATCACTCCTGTTAACCTTTTCCCCCAGTATTCCCACGTGCATTCATGTCACCCATAACTAGCACTCTCTCCTCTCCATGCTCTCTCACAATTTTCTTAAGTATGTCGTACTTTCTCCTATTCTCCCTATCTGCTCTTTCACCTACGACAGTCATGTATGCTACCTCCAGTACCACCTTCTCTGGTCTGCCACAACCATCCATGCATTCCACCCTGACTGCAAGCACATCCTCACTACCTGTACACTTCCCCACATCAATCTCCTCTACTGGACATTTTTTTTATTAGATTTTTGTTGCTCTTGGCCAGTGTCCTTCCTACATAAAAAAAAAAAAAAAAACTTTCAGTCCCCTTTATTGTAGAGTAGGGCTATGCCTTCTCCCTGTGTTTCCTGTGTCTTATACCCCTTTCCAATCAGAACATACTCACATCTCTCTATTCGTACATCATCTCTCAGGTGAGTCTCAGTGAGCCCAACTAAGTTGAACCTCCCCTCACAGAGCTCCTTGCATATATCCTCAAACTTGCTCACACCCCATCCTCTCACATTCATACAGCCAATCTTCACACATTTACTCACCTGGTTAGTCTCTTCTCTTCCAAGTTCCCTGTCATCAGTGGGTCCTCCTCGTCATGCCTCATTCACACAACACACCTGCCTCACCCTCATTCACTCAGCCAGTCGTCACCCTAGCTTCTCATTCCCATTGTGGTTGAGGTGGACCCTGTCTCTCCTGTAGAATTTGTTCTGGTCGAGGATCCCAATCATGTTTAGGAAGCTCACATTGCCCCTCTTCTCTGCCATCCATTCCATCTTGATCTTCATGAGTTTCATGCATGTCTTGCGGTTCGTTTCTCTTTTGACCTTCTCATACTGCACTCCTTCCCGTGGGCGCTGCAGGACCCCCACCACAGCCACACACATCTTGTCTTCTGCTGCCTTCACTGCTTCTATCACTTCCTTTACTGTTTCTTCAGCACCTGTCTCTACTAAGTTGTTACCTCCTCCTTGAATCACTAGCAGGCTTCTTTCTTCCATTTCTTGCACTTCTTTCTTGACTTTCCTCTTGATGTCTTGGATCTTAGCACCTCCCATGTTGGTGCACTCAATTTCCTTTCTCATGAAGTCAGGAGTCTTCCTGACCATGCTGTCTCCAATGACATGTACTAGGGCCTTCTTGATCATCATTCTCTTCTTCCTTGGGTGTCTGTCTATTCTCGCCACTTCCACCACTTCTTGGTGGTCTTTTCTCTCTTAAGTCACCATCATGTGTGCTTCTGCCTCCTTCATCAAATTTTCTGTCTGGGTACTCTGCTCCACTCTTCTTTCTTCTTTTTCCTCATCCTGGCTCCTCCACTCATTGAGGATCTTGCTCAGGCATTCCCTGCATAAAAATACCAGAAGCTTGAACCCCAGCACCTTTATGTTGGCCTCCCTCATGCCCATACAGGCTACATGGAACCAGGCCATGCATCTCTCACATGCCACAGCCCTTTGCCTGTTCGCCACACTCGTTGCATGAACCACACGCACTGATCACCATCTTCAGGGTTTTTCGGCACACAGGCAAAGAGAAAATAAACCACAAAACTCAGAAAGCAAGGCAAAATCACTTGCACACACTGCCTTGATCTTGATCTTGATGGTACAGGTAGCACAGGATCACTCCTGAGCCAGGGCTTTGGATCGGCAACTCCTGTAGAAGGCGAAAAAAAAGAGAAACGAACAGCATCCTCTATCCTAATTGTTCATACACCTGGCACGCCACATTCTCTCCAGAAACTCTTTCACTGCCTCAGTCATCCTTTCATTCGTCTCTCTACACAATCCCAGCAACAACACCATCCACTCCTTTCCTGTCTTCTCCACTCTTTCATTCCTATCATGCCCTTACTCAGTCAGTATCACTTGCATCATCTCATTCCTGTCTCTGGCATACTTCACACACTCCAGCACCACATGTTCCACCGTCTCATCCTCTCCCATGTCACACATCTGGCACACTTTGCTGCGGGACTCAGACCACCTGTAACTCCTTGCATTCACATCCATACACTGTGCCCTCGCCCAGAAGAGAAGATCACCGCCCAGGCCTCCATCATACCACCTTTCATACCTCGGGGCCTCTTTCTCCTTGTACCATTCCAGGATCTTCTTTCTTTCCATTTCATTCTTCCATTCATTCAGTCCCACACATTTCACTTCTTTGTCTATCTCATTCTTCCATTTTCTCACATCCCATTCGGCTCCCACTCTGCCTCCTCTTGTTACCATCCATTCACGCTCATTTTGATTCCTACCAGCCATTCTTATCGCCCACACAACTTGCAATCCATTCCTGTCTGTCATTCTCATGCATCTCTTCCTCCATTTGCTTCCACTTTCATTCCACAGGTACACCTTCCTTGCTATTCTTGCATCATCCATTCTCTCAAGCCTAATCTTGTACCTAAGTGTGGCTTTGGTGAGTCTTTTTCTCAAGGTGCTCCATCCCATGTCACCTCTCAAGGCTTCAACTGCTGTGCACTTCGGTGCACTCACTGCCATCCTTGCTACTCTATTCTGGCCCACTTCTAACTTATCAATTTCACTTTCATTCCATGCAATCACATCCATACCATACATTATACATGGCACAGCCACACTCTTCCACACTTCTCTCAACACATCATACTTACTTGCTCTCATCCTTGCCGCGCTTCCCAATCAACCTACCCACTGGTTTACCATACTTATCTTTTCATTCTTTGCCTTTGCACACCCACTAGGACTCATCCACATCCCTAAGTACTTGTATTCTTGCACCTGTCTCAACTCATTCTCTCCAAGTCTCCATACCACATTACTTTCATCCTCTGACCTATTCACAATCATTACTTTGCTTTTCTCACTGCTAAACCTTACTCCAAAGTCTTGACCATAGCCATCCACTATATCCAACAAACTTTGAAGCTCATCTGCTGATTCACTCATAACAACTACATCATCTGCATAAAAGAGCACACATACTTTATCATTCCCCAATCCAGCCAATCCAGCTAGGAGGCCATGATTTTAATCTTGATCTTACAGGAGGCCCAGGATTCCTACCAAGCCAGGCCTTTGCATTGGCACTCCTGTAGGGAAAAAAAGAATGACATACAGAAAACAGCATACAGTCATACATTATCTATCACACCACTAGTTCCTACATCTACTGTGCCACATTTTCTCCAAGGAACTTTTTTACAGCCTCAATCATCCTTTCATTCGTCTCCCCAGCAGCAAAACCATCCATTCCCTTCCTATTTCCACTCTAGCATGCCCCAATCCCTAAGCACCACTTACATCATCTCATTCCTGTCTCTGGCATACTTCACACACTCCAGCACCACATGCTCCACCATCTCATCCTCTCCCATGTCACACATCTGGCACACTTTGCTGTGGAACTCAGACCATCTGTAACTCCTTGCATTCACATCCATACATTATGCTCTCACTCAGAAGAGAATATCACCACCCAGGCTTCCCTCATACCATTTTTCATACACTGAGGCCTCTTTCTCTCTATAATACTCTAAAGTACTCTTTTGTTCCATCTTATTCTTCCATTCACTCAATCCCACATGCTTCACCACTTTATCTCATTTTTCCACTTTCTTACATCCCATTCTAAACCCTCTCCATTTCTGACAATCATACTCCAGTCACCCTCAACATGCCTCCCCTCAAACCACTGAAAACCCAAACTAGTTTCCAAGACATTCTTTACTATCATCTTAACACACTTCTCCCAGCTGCTGCTCCTAATATTCCACAGAAACACCTTTCTCACTAGTCTCACATCATCCATATGCTGTAATCTAGCTTTGTACTTCAAGGTTGCTTTTGCATGTCTCTCTCTAAAAATACTCCTTCCTATGTCCTCTCTCAGTGCTTCTATCATTGCAAACCTTGGTGTATTAAGTGCCATCCTTGCTACTCTATTATGTCCTACTTCTAACTTCTCTAATTCATTTTCATTCCACACAATTACATCTGTATCATACATAATGCTTAGAACAGCCACAGTCTTCCAAACTTCTCACAGCATGTCATATCTACTTGCTTTCATCCTTGCTGCACTCACTGATTCACTATGGTTATCTTCTCATTCTTTGCCTTCACACACCTATTCAGGCTCATCCACATCCCCAGGTACTTGTATTCATCTGTCTGTTGCAACTCATTCCCTCCCAGTCTCCACACTGAATTTCTCTCATCCTCTGACCTGTTCACAATCATTACCTTGCTTTTCTCACAGTTAAATCTCACACCAAAGTCCCTTCCATACCCATCTACAACATCAAACAAACTTTGGAGCTTATCTGCTGATTCGCTCATAATCACTGCATCATCTGCATAAAAAAACACATATCGTATCATTCCCCACACTCACTCCCACATTCATTCTTCTCATTCTGGCTGCTAACTCCTCTGTATACTAGCTAAAAATGGTTGGTGACAAAATACAGCCTTGCCTAGCCCCTCTCTCACTCTTTACCCAGTCTGTTTCTATATCTCCTAGTTTGTATCTAGCTCATGTGTCTACATACATACTTTGCACTATGTTAACTACCTTTGCACTCAACCCAGTCTTTTCTAAGACTCTACCTAGCATTTCTCTATTCACTCTATCATAAGCTTTCTCTATGTCTAGAAAACCTAGATACAGTTTACTACCATCCTTCTTTCTCTCAATCATTTAATTCACCACAAACATGTTATCTTCTGCTCTTCTGTCCACACAAAACCTATTCTGTTCTTCACCTAGCACTCCAGCTCTCTCAATCCAGTCATGCAATCTCTCATTCAACACTGCACTAAAAACTTCACCTACTGTGTTCACTAATACAATTGGCCTATAATTTTTCTTATTCTTACTCTTGTATCCTCCCTTATGGAACAGAGTCATCCTGCATTCATTCCACATTCTTGGCACTCTCTCCTCTTCCCACACCTGGTTAAATAACTTAGTCATTCTATCAATCACAACTTCCCCTCCATTTTTGTACATCTCATAAGGTATTTCATCTGGCCCTGCTGCCTTCCTATTCTTCTGCCTATTCACACACTTCTCCACTTCCTCTTTGCTGATTCTTTCATTCACCTCATCTGTATCCTTCCTCTGCAGTGTTATGCACCCTTCTCTCACATCAAGCCCTCCTCATTTCTTCCCTATTTGTCACCACTGTTCCATTTACCTTCAGACTGTCCACATTCTCACTGTCAGGCATTCCCTCTCCCTTCAGGAATCTGTACCATTCCCGGCCACCTTCAACACCTTTCTCTTTTAGGGACTGAATCATCTCTCACACTTAACTTTAGCATTAATTGCCTTTCACTTTGTTACTCGCTGCTGACTCACATATGCTGTCCATGCATTTTGGTACTCACTCTCAGCCTCCTCACTCTTATGCCTCTTCTTTCTCAACTGCCTGCACACCCTATTTAGTCTCTCTCTTTCCTTTCTAGCATCCCTAATCTTGTCACTCCACCATGGCTTACATGCATGCTTCCTGGCACTTGTTCTTACATACCCTATCTGGCTGGCTGCTGCATCCCTCACATTCTCTACAAATCTATCATTCATTTCATCTACACCATTCAAGCTTTCATCCTCCCAGTTTCTCTTACTCAAGGCTACCTAGAAATTCTCCCATCCTACATCCCTCAATCTCTACTTTCCTCTCCTAACCTTTGCATTTCTTTCCTCTTTTCCATTCAACTTACATTCTAACACTAGCATATTGTGGTCTGAGACAATGTCATTCATTCTGTCCTCATCAATCCACATGTGATCCACAATCTCACACATTTTCCCATTCACTAGAATATAGTCAATTGCAGACTCCTGGTTCCTGACACACCACATCACTCTTCCTTCTGCCAGGGTCTCATTCAGGTTTTCCATGTCCATCTCATTCACAAACTCATCAAGCATCTCACCATTCCTATTTATTTTCTCACCAAAAACACCTGTTTGTGCATTCATGTCTCTCATAATCATTACTCTCTCTCCAGTATACTCTCTTATGATTTTTTTCAATACACCATACTTCCTGCTATTTTCTTTCACTGCTCTTTCACCCTCAGCTGTCATGTACACCACAATCACCACCAGTCTTTCACACTTTCCATGCTCTCCTGTGTATTCTACCTTCATTGCTAAAATATCCTCACTCATGGCACAGTTTCCTACATCTGACTTTTCTGTTCTAAAGTACCTTTCATTCCTATACAAAAATGCTACTCCTCCTCCTACCCTATCTTGAACTTTCTGTCCCTTTCCATTCATCACATACTCACTACCATCCAAATTCACGTCATCCTTTACATGTCTCTGTCATTCCAACTGTGTTGAAATGCCATTCATTTAGTTCCTTGTACACATCCTCAAATTTCCCTATGCTTCATCCTCTCACATTCACACATTCAAACTTCATGCCTTTTCTTGCCTGGTTGGTGACTTCTCTTCCATTCCTTTCATCCTCATTTGCTCTTCATATCAAGTCCACACAGCACACTCTCCCCACCTTCATCCACTCTTGCAGTCTCGCTCCCATCCTCATATTGCTGTCCGCATTAAGGTGAACTCCATCCCTGGTGCAGAACCAGTCCTTGCTCAAAGTCTTGTCCAGGTCTAGGAAGCTCATATTCCCACTCTTCTCAGTCATCCACTTCATCTTTATCTTCGTTATTCCTTCACGCAGTCTCTTGTTTGTTGCTCTTCTCAGTCTCTCATACTCCATAATTTCTCGCAGTTGTCTCAGAATTCCCACCATAGTTACATTCCTCTTCTTCTCTACAGACATCATAGTATCCATCATTTCCTTCACAGTGGCATCCATTCCATTTTCTTAAGTCTCTTGCTTGACTTTTTCTGTGATTTCCCTAATGCTGGTACCAGGCATACAAGGTGCACCCACTCCCAGGCAGGGAGCACCTGACTTGGGCAGGAGTGTAGCACACCACACTATCCCCAGTAATCTGTATTGGGGCTCCCCTCACCATCTTCATCCTGTCACACCTCTCTTCATTCAGGCTGGTTGGTTCAGCCAGTCCTTGGCGGTGTCTTCCTGGCTTCCTCGGCGTCACTCTTACTTTTATCTTCTGTTTGGCAGCTTATGTCATTGCTTTTCATCACCCTTCATGTTCCATGCATCTGTTCTAGGCATTTATCACACAAGAACATAATGTTCTTGTGGCTCAGCAGCTTCATGTTTACATCTTTCATGCCCATGCAAGTCACATGGTATCATCTCACACACCTCCCACACACTACTCCTCTTCACCTTCTCCTCACACACACGGCAAGCATTCATCACCATTTTAGTTCTCTTACTTTTTTTGCAGGAGCTCCAAAAAGAAAATCTTTCACATGTGTCCTTTCTGCTGCTCTCTCATCTCATCTTCTTTTTCTTCTTTGGACCTGTTGTGCTTTGAATTGCTTCCTAGGTCTCTCTTCTTCATCTACACTCCTGCATAATTATTTCTTATTGTCCAGCACTTGGTCAGAAATGCTTTCATGTGGTTCACTATTTCCCTATCTATCTCTTTGTTTGTTGTTAGTCTTAGTACTGTTGTAATTCCCCTGTCTTCTTCTTCCTTCCTTTCTTCCCATTTTTCTTTACCTATAACTCCTGCCACTTGACTATCTAACTCTTGTCTTTGGTGCCTGTACATATCACACTCTATAATTAAATGTTTAATTGTTTTTTTTTTCTACACAGCTTGCATTGTTGTTCTATTATGTCTCTGTTCTTACAATTTAATTCTAGTGTTCCACTTCTTGCTTTAAATAATAATTTGTCTCCCCAGTCATCTTGATACCACTTTTCTCTCCCTATCTTTTCTTTGTTTCTATACCATCTTAGAGTGCTTTTAGTATTCATGCCATTCCTCCATTCTTTATGGCCAATCTCCTATATCCTGTTCTTAATTTCCTTGATTGTCATTTCTTGCCATCCTTTTTGTAGTTCTTCTCTATTCTTCCATCATTCTGTTTCTCTTCCCCACAGTGAGCTGTTCCTGCATGCACTGTATACTTGGTTGGCCCATCTCTCTTCACTCATTGTTTGAATTTTTTTTCAATAAACATTGTTTTCCTTTTTCTATCCTCTCCTTAAAAGAGCTCTGTCCCATTTCTCCTTTCAATGCTTCTGTTGCTGTGTTCCTGGGGGTTCCTAAGCACCACCTTCCCAGAGAATTTTGTATCACTTCAAGTTTTCTAATGTCTTCTATTCCATAGCTGATTATTTCTGACCCATATAAGCAATGTGGCACTGCCATTCCTTTCCATAAACATTTTCCATGCTCATATTTATTTATTTTCCTGCTCCCTCCACTTATTATTATACCTATCATTTTCCTTGCTTTACTTTCATTAATTCTTCTTTGAGTGTTGCCCCCCAATTCCTTCTTTTGTCATTTCTATTCCAAGATAACTGAAGCTTTCCATTACTTGTAGCACATCATCCCCCAGCACCCACTGCCCTTCCCGTGCGTTGAATTCCATCACCTTGCATTTGGTGCTGTTAAATTTCAAATCCCATTCTTTTCCATATTCATTTACAATGTATAGTAGTCTCTCTATATACACTTTATTTTCTGGTATGACCATCACATCATCAGCATATGCGAGATCGCCCAATTTTTTGCAACTCCTACATATGCTTTTCTAATTCTGGTAAGCAGTTCTTCTATGTATATGGTGAACATTGTTGGTGACATTATGCAGCCTTCTCTCACTGCACTGTTGTTTTCCATCCATTCTATCTCTACATTCCCCAGTCTGAATTTTTTATATTGTCTGTGTACATTGCTCTGATGATATTTATAATTTTCTTGCTTGCACCTGCATGTTCTAATAATTAAAAAAATTTATTTAGATAAATTGAGTTATATGCTTTTTCCATGTCCAGAAAACTCCTACAAATTACTTCCTTTACGGCATATATATTTTTCATTCCACTTCTTCCTTTTCTGAACCCACTTTGTTCTTCCCTGAGTAGTACTCCTTCTTCTGTCCACCTTCATATTTTCTCATTCATTATGGGTCCAAATAACTTGTTCAAAATATTTATCACACTTATTGGCCTGTAATTTCCAATTTCTGTTTTGTCCTTCCTTCCTTCCTCCTTCATTTATGAACTCCACTTCACTCTTTCGCCAGTCTTCAGATATTTTCTTGTCTCAAAAACTTCAGAGAACAGGCTGTGTAGTGTTTTCCTCAGATTTTCTCCTCCTTGCTTTAAAAATCCTGCCACTATGTGATCACATCCTGTGGCCTTCCTGTCCTTCAGTTTTTTGATGGCCTGTGTTACTTCTGTGAGTTCCTCTTTTTATTTTCCTAAATATATATGTTTTTTTTTATCCTGGTCTCCTCTTCTTTCCTTCTTTGGATTATTTTATCCCAGAAGTTACCTATGACTTCTCTGATTTCTCCTTCATCCTCTGTTTCTTTCTTTATTTCCTCTGAGTTTGGGGGTTTTAAATTTTCTTTCAGCTTTTCCAAGCTTTCTTTTTCTCTTCCTCCTCTTGGAAGTCTATTTATGGCTTCTGCTCTATCTTTTTTCCCATTTAATAATTTTGTTTTGTATCCTTTGTTGGGTCTTCTGCTTTTCTGTCATATATTCTGTCCACTTCTGATACCATGCCTCATCATAATGCCTCACCATAATCCTCTTCAGCCTTCTCTGTTCTTCCTTTCTTCTCAGTATAGCTTTTTTGTTTTTTGATCTCTTCATCCCATCATCCTTTTAGCTTTTTGCCATTTATATTGATTTTCTTTTTTCCAATGTGTTTTCTTGCCTTTTCCAAGATTTTTTCCTTTTCTTTTTTTTTTTTTTTCCATCCACTAACTGTTCTGCCAACTATGTTTTGTTCACTCTCCAGTGTGGCATTAAGGTCTTTGCTATACTGAGTCAATTTGGCTTTTGTTAGGCTCCATGTTGTGATTTCTTTTAATTTCTTCTTTCCTTGTGTTTAAATTTTTGCTGTGTCTGTCACTGTCAGTCCTGTCATTATATGGTCTGATACATCAATGTTTGACCAAAAACTTAATTTTCTTTTATCTGCAGCTTCATTAACTAATATATAGTCTATTACTGATTCTACTCCCTTTCCTCTCCATGTGGCTAAATTTTCAAATTCCCAGTTCTTGACTGTCATATTCCTTGTTTCACAGTAATCCAGTAACATTTCCCTGTTTATGTTTGCAACTTCATTTCTGCGTCCAATGTGACCATTGAAGTCACCCATTACTATCTATTTTCTTGCCCTATTATCTCTTTGATTTCTTTTAAGTCCTTGTATTTCTTTCTCTTTCCATACCTGTTTTCTGCACCTTCTGCATCCATGTATATGACTGTTATCCACCAACTTTTTATTTTTTTATTTTCTGTGATTTTCACTGTTATAATGTCTTCTTTTCCACTGCCAAGATAATCACCATCCTCTTTCAGGTGTATTTCTTCAACCTGTTGATCACTTTTCTCTTATATGATGATTCCAGCTCCCTCCCCTTTTTTCTCACCTACCATTCTTCCTCCTAATCCTAACCATCCACCTTCTTGCCATCTTATGCTTCCATGCCATCATGTTTCTACTGCTGCTCTCACTACATCAAGTTCCTTACATTCTTCTATTAGTATTCTCCACTTACTTTCATTCCATCCTCTTGCATTAATAAAGCCACAGCTGAACTTGTTTCTGTTGTTGGCTGTTTGCTGTCTTCCTCATTACTTCTTGGGTTCTCCTTGCCTCTGGTCTTTATTCACTATTCTATGATCATCACCATCAACTGTTGTGCACTTAGCCTTAGGTGTATACCGTCTTGTCTCTACCCCATACTTGATCCCCATCTATTTTTTTTCACATAGCTGGATTCCATCACATTTCCACTCATCTAACTCCTCTAAGTATTTTCTATTTACTGATCTATTTCCACTCATCTAACTTCTCTAAGCATTTTCTATTTACTGATCCATTTCCACTCATCAACTTCTCTAAGCATTTTCTATTTACTGCTCTGCACATTTTTTCAAAGAGTCTTTTCTCTTTACCTTTTCTCATAGGGATGTTCATCACTACTACCTTTCTTTTCACTTTTTTTTGGTGCTACCTTCATCATTGCTTTTATTGTGCTTAACCTCTTTTCTTCTTCTATCCTTGTGAGACCATTTCCACTGCCCTCAATTATCACATAATCTTCGTCTTCTATCTCTTCTTGTATTGTCTTCAACAATATTTACTCAATATTCTTCCTCTTCTTCCTGTATTTCCTTGTTTTCTCTGTCCTCTTCTATCCGTGTTCCTTTTTCTACACCTTCATCTTCCCTCTATTGCTCCACGTCTGCTCTTCCCTCTTCCACTCGTGGCTTTTGCATTTCATTTTTCTCCTCCCCATTATCTTCTGCTTCCTCTTTTTCATCCTTTCCTAATGCCATTTTTACTCTCACTTTTGTTATACATGTATCACAGAACCACCATACACTTTCTAGTTCTAGCACTGCATAGTTCTTACAAAAAACGTGACCTAGGCATAACGCATGGTACCAGTCTCCACATTCATCACATGCAAGCCAATTACACTGTTTTCTTTTAACCTCCTTTTCACATATCTTACAATCAAAATCAAATGTCATTCTCTAGTATTTTAGTGAGCCACAAGTGAAAATAAATATGCAACCAGATGAAGATCAGAGCCCTTGCCTTTGCAGCAGCACAGCTCCTCTGCAATTTTTTTTTTTTATCGATGCTGGATTCTTCTTTTCTCTCTTGCATTCCACATTTGGTAAAGCAGGTGTTTATAGTGATGTGCATGGGTGAAGAGGAACAGCCCCACTATGTGGCTGCACCCCTCTGGGTAGGGTTGGGCCAGGATGGGCATCGCGGTATGCTGCTTCAAATAGCCAGGGCAGTGCAGCAGCAAGTGCTCCACATCCTCTGCTGTTGCCCCACACATGATGCATGATGTATCTTCATTTTGAAATCGTCTTCTGTTGTTTAGGTTTGGGTTGTTTGTTCTGGCTTTGAAGAGAATCACTGAGACTGGGATATTTTTGTGAGTTGTTCCTCTGAGCAGATGTAAATTTTAAATTGTTTCTAAATGTACAGGCTTGACTTTTTTTCCACTTCCTTTTTCCATTGGTATGTGTCCTACTCTTTGATTCTTCTCTTTATTTCTTCACATTTCGGTGTCTCTATGTCACTGTATGTAAGTTTTGTGCTCTCAAAATATTTTGTGGTCTTCATCCAGCTTGTAATTTCTTGATATAGTCCCACATTTTTATTTTGTCTGCACTATCTTTTATTTCTTTAGCTATTTTTGTCTCATGTATGTAATTTGCTTATTTTATTTGCTGTTGTACTTTTCTTTTTTGTTCCAAATATTCACTGTTTAATCTGTTCCTGTCTTCTATTTGCCCCTTTCTCTTTTCCCCATTGAGTCTTTTTCTTTTCTGGATTTCTCGTCTAATGTCATCATTTATCCAAGGAGATTCTTTACTTGTTTCCTTGTCTTTGCCTTGTTTCCTCTTGTACCATCTTTTTAGCTCACCATTCGCGTTCTCAATAATTAGTTTGTTCAGCTCATCAATGGTCTCTATCCTCTTGCTTTGTGTTAGTATATTTTTTTCACTTTGTTAGATGATCTTTTCTTCTTTTCAACCACCTCCCATGTGTTGTTGCTGCAGTTTTTTTCTTCTCTTCTCTTTGGATTGTTAGATGTTGTTGAGCAAGCTGTGGTCTGAAATGTCTGTTTCTTCTTGGTCCTCATCTATTTGCATACTTTTAAAACTGCTGTATAGTTGTTGATGACGTATGGAATAGTCAATTACACTTTTCTGAGTTTGTCTTTGCCATGTATATAGTCCATCACACTTAGTGTCATTATTCAGCAGTATGAGATTTTCTTTTCTCTAGCCACTCAATAATCATTTGTCCATTTTTGTAAATTTTTTTTGTCACTGAGAAATCTGACATGTCTATTAAAGTCACCAATCATAAGCATGGGTTGTTCCTTTGTTTTCTCTATGAGTTCATTAAGTTCCACTTTCACTGATGCCTGCTTTTCCTTGTCTGATAATGAATAGTATACCACTATTAGGTTTATCTTCAGATTTGCTATTCTAACTAGAAGGTACATGATATCAAAGTTTCTTGTTATTACTTGTTCTATTTTTATGTCACTATTGTTCTGATGCAGCACTGAGAGTCCTCCTCCTTTCTGATCTTTTTCTTTCCTCATACTTATAAACTTTTCAAATGATCACTCATATTTCCTGTGTCCATTGCAAGCTGTGTTTGTCAAACAAACTATATCAAATTCTTTTACAAACAGTTTTTCAATTTCATACATGTTTGGTTGTGTAAATCCTTGAACATTTAATAATTCTAAGTGCATTGTGTCCATTTCACTTTTTAATTTCTTCTCCAACCTCTCTTGTCTGTTCTGCACAACTTCCTGGTTTTTATGTGCAGGCCTATTTCTCCCTGGGCTCTCCTTTCTCTCATTTCTTGCCTCAGGATGTAGTCATGTTCTCTTTGTTTGTATGTCATAACTGGTGCAATGGCTACTCTCCTTTTTGTTGGGTCTCCTTTTGCCTGAAGTTCGTTAGCCTTCCTCTGTATAGTTTTCTTCTGAGTCTCATTTATTAGCATCAGTAAGGTTGGCTTGGTCCTCCTGTCTTGGGCCTCTTTCCTTAACCTTACCACTTTGTGGATATTTACAGTTGAGATGTCTATTTCCAGGGAGCTTTCTGTTATTTTCTTACAGAACTCATCATCCCTTTGTCTTTCCCCTGCATCCTGTTTGTTAGATTGTGGTATGTTGTACATTACTATGTTACTCTTCCTCTTCTGTATCTCTTCCTGCTCCTGAAAATGCTCTTCTATGTGTTTATGCAATGTTTGAGCTCATCTACTGTTAGTGTTTTAGCCAACACACTTTTTGTTAATTCATTCATTTCTTTTATCAGATCTTCCTTTATCTCCTTAACAACCTCTTTTAGCTCACATCTTAAATCTCTGATGATGAATTCCTTTTTGATATCCTGCATATCCTGCCTCAGCTTTTTGTTTTCTTAAGCATGTGCTCTCACTTTGGGCTTGCATTTTTTGCAATACCGTAACTCATCTTCATAATTTTTTGGAGCTTAATATAATTGTTTACCCACTCCTTGGCAGTCTATGTGGAACCACTCCATCATAGTCATCACAGCATGTCGTCTGATCCTCCTTCTTCACCTGTCTTTCACACTTTCTGCCTTTGTTGGTGTTTTCTACCATTCTTTGTGAGTTTAAATGTCTAGCAATTTCATGATACAGTACTCAGAAAATCTCTTTTCTTTATACTGCTAATAATACTGTTGTTTGTAATGGCTGCTCTCATTCTTCAGCATCCAGCAATGGTGTGACATCCATAAATCTGTCAAAGCTTCTCTTAAAGCTCAATGACTCAGCTTGTGTCAATCTCAAACAAACATCAATTTCACACAACATAAAGTATAAACTATAGTATGCCTACTAACTCTTCCCTGTGACTAATATTTTTTATTTCTTTTTCTTTTTCAGATTTCAAGAAGATCTATACATGTCAGGAAGTCATTCCTTTCATTGATATACTCTGGAACTCCCTGCCTGCTTTTGTATTTCTTCCTGCCTTTGACTTCAACTGTTATAAGAGGGAGGTTTCAAGAGGCTTCTTAAATTCTGGATGATTATTTTCAGACTATATTCTTTAGGGATTGCACCTTCAGTAGACCTTTTTATGACTTTTTTTTTTTTTGCCCTAGACCAGAGCTTTGCTTACATAAATATTAACCTTGTTCCTGGAGTAACTCTCCTTCTCTGCTACACGACTCTCTCTCTCTCTCTCTCTCTCTTGACCCAGATAACTTAGTCTTGAGTCTTTCAGGCTGGCTAGTTATAACTCTCCTGTTCACATGTTCTCACACTCCAAACCCCTTTCACTTGATTAGTCTCGATCCTTTCTTCTTTTCCTGACTAGTACTTCAATATATTTTCAACATATGTACAGTTAATGCATGCATATATTCAAGTCCTAGATAACTTTGTCATGTGTCTTTCATGTCGGGTAGTTATAACACTTTTCCCTGGCATGTTCTCACACTCCTAATCCTTTTCATTCAAGAAGTCAGCATTCTTCCTTCATGTCCCACCTAATATCTCAATCTATCTAGTTTTAACATACCACTGATGTTTGTATTCGTCCCATTTTCCAGTTTCAGTTCCAACTCCCTGAGATCAGAAAATGAGAGGTGATTTATAGTTATAGAAGTCTTTCTTTGTGTTTTTTATTACTTGACGCAACTTAAATATATGATACAAACGGACATCATCATCACACCTTTTGGGGAACACGAGGAAGAGGGGAGGGTGTGTGTTGGGAAGACAGGAGTGTTGACGTTATGTACAAATATACAGAAGGGAGGGTAGACCAAGTGAGGCCCAGCGGTTGGTTGCTGATGGGGGAGTGAAAATGATGGGTGAGAAAATGGGGAGCAGGTTGAGGGAATGAAGTAAGTGAGGGAATGAGCACAGAAACTCATGGCTCCATCCATCAGGCAAACTGATACCATGCTAGACAGAGGAGTTCAGTCAGAAACAAAGCCCAGGAATGCTGAACCTTTGTGGACAGATCCTGCACCACATGAGAGTGATGAAAGCCACCAAAGCAAAACAAAGTGTGGGAGAATTGCAGGACTCAAGTGCAATGATGTGAAATTTAAAAGATTTGCAAATTATTAGTCAATACTTGGATAGAAGCTGGATGTTGGAGAGTGAAAAAGAAAGTGCAATGCTGAAGTGCAAAGAAAATTATTAAAATTTTGTGTATACCAAAATAAATGCCTAAAAGAAAATAGTGTAGTTTGGATTAAGAATCCATGAGTTAATTCCAAGAAAAAGGAAAATGTGTTGACAAAAAAAAAAAAAATAAATAAATAAAAATAAATAAATAAATAAAACTTGAAAATTGCTAAATATTACTTTTACAGTAACGTAGTATGAAACGTGCAAGCTCTGAAAGATAAGTACATCAATATATTACAATAAATGATCTGTTAGTCTGACAACTACCTATATTAACATTTATCCAAATCCTTCTGATTCACATATGACAATCAATAAATATATTAATAATGGAATTACAGTATGAAAAAGATTCTTATTATAGTTACAAACATTATGAACAATTTTCAGTCAAAAAATAATAATAATAATAATAATAATAATAATAATGATAATAATAATATATATATATATATATATATATATATATATATATATATATATATATATATATATATATATATATATATAATGATTTAAACAGAGCACCAAACTAAACAAAATGTCCAATATAATCATCATCCAATATATCTGATACTGTGAAATGACTCAACCAATAGAAAAAGTAGAGCTGTATAAACAAATAACAGCAAGATGTATCAACATAGATAATAATAAACAACACACATTATGTAACAATCAGATTTCTTTATCAACTTACTTCAAAGTGAATAAAAAGTGATATAGATGGACAAAACAAATTACAGAAATGAAGTACTACTAAAGCCAGAATCACACGAGGGGAAGGTAAGGTGTGCGCTATAATAGTACATATGTACGTATGTATGTATGTGTGCTGTGTGTGTGTGTGTATCATACACTGCCCAGACCTTCTTGGATGAAATTGAGCTGTTGTTTTTCAATGGATGAGGATGTTAAACTGTTAAATTAATGAGGAAATATTAATGTTGAGAAATATAGTATGATCACTGCACATCACGAGAGAAGAGAAGAGAAGAGAGAGAGAGAGAGAGAGAGAGAGAGAGAGAGAGAGAGAGAGAGAGAGAGAGAGAGAGAGAGAGAGAGAGAGAGAGAGAGAGAGAGAGAGAGAGAGAGAGAGAGAGAGAGAGAGAGAGAGAGAGAGAGAGAGAGAGAGAGAGAGAGAGAGAGAGAGAGAGAGAGAGAGAGAGAGAGAGAGAGAGAGAGAGAGAGAGAGAGAGAGAGAGAGAGAGAGAGAGAGAGAGAGAGAGAGAGAGAGAGAGAGAGAGAGAGAGAGAGAGAGAGAGAGCCTGACTGAGTGAACCAGTGAGGGCTTAGCCACACACACACAGTAGAGAAGGAGATGAATGGCCACTTCAAATTATGTTCGGTGCATAGAACATGAATAGTAGTTTGTGCTTTTATTATACAGGCATTATTATTGCTAAAACACTATTATTCATCTATTATGATAATTATATCAGTATATTATTATATATATATCATACCTAGTGAAAACATACAGTACAATATAGAATTGAACCTCGTACAAAGGTGGCTATGTTTAAAAATGGCTAGAAAAATACCTAATCTACACATACAATATTGGTAAGCAAGCATGTAAAAATGCCACAAAAACCTTGAAAAAACATGTTCACTTTACATCACTGTGGCACTGCTGCTGCCTCCTTGTAGCAGCACCTCACAGCACACACAGTGCAGGCTCAGCATTAAGTGCCTCGCCCTCACGGATGACTTAAGAGACTCAGAATTGATTCACTGATGACACATTTCTTTCCTTGAAAAGCAGTAGTCAGAGGGGCTTTCAGTATTCCTCTGTTTATCTTGTTCTTATCTCTCAGCCTGTGTCTTGTTGAATGTATGAACTTGAAACTCTCTTTAGTTGTGTTGCTGTGGTGGTGCAGCGACACAGTGCACAGACCTTGTCTTGCTGCGGACACCTGGCCTACAAGAGCTAGTTCAGGCTGCATACTGGACTAAAATCAAGTTCATTTCCTGCTAAAGCAAGTATTGGAGAACCAGTTTATAGGTGCTTCCTCTGTCCCTGGCTTGACTTGTCCTGCTGGCCCACCCCAGTGTGGTCTGCCTGACTCTCATCCTGCAAGTTACGTAATTAATTTCTCTATACATTGAGGCAAAACAAGACACACTGCTGCTGTCAATGTCCTGCAACACATTTTCCTGGGATGATTAACACCTGCCACAGAGAGCACTAATTAATACTATCACAAATGACAAATAGTCATCCTCAATTCAGAAAAAAATATTGTGCTACTGATACAAAACTCCAAATGAAATTCCACTTATCTTATGTTATAATTACAAATACATATGTTTCCAATGAGAATAATTCATTGAAGGACATCAATCTTTGTTTCAGTGCTGTGTTTGCTTACAGAGAGAATGGATAATAATATATTGTCTTGGTGTATGTTACAGAAAGACTGGAAACTGGAATGACTAAACAGTTCACCTCAGAGTCTAGAAATGAATGATGAAGACGATAAATGCAGCATCACTTGCCCCTCCCTGTGCTGGCCTGCAGTGCCTCTACCACCTCCCCTCTCCACCACTACAGGCATAGACCACTGCACCACTCCAAACACAGTGTAATCATGGTACCATTACTTCAATTAAATAACTAAGCTACAAACAACATGATAGAATAGTACTTTCCTAACAACTAAATCCAGCAGCTTTCCATTCCCTTCCCCTCCCCAGTGTGGAGTGTCAACTCATCCCCAGACACAGACTTGAGCCGCCTCCTGTGCTGTGCGGAGACTCCAGGCCACTCCTGGCCTCCCGCTGCCTTAGTGACGGCCATTGCGGTACTCATTCTCTACTGTGGTGACAGTGGGTCTGCGTGGTGGTGGCGGCGGCTGGAACTGCTGGGAGAGCCGGGAAGCGCTGCGGCGGTCCAGGGATGCCTCACTGAATGCCAGGGACTGCATGGAGCCACGGGGATCCTGGTGACGGAGAGAGGGAGCTGTGTTTTTTTTTTTTTTTTACGTAAGAGGGACATTGGTCTAAGGCAACAAAAAGGAAGGGAAAATGGCCCACTGAGAGTAAATCCCTAAAGAGAAGTCAAAAGGATTATTAAAAATTTGGAGGATAAGAGTCTTGAAACAGTGTAATTTGGTTTATTAAGATGAGATTTTTTTATGCTTCTTCCACCTCTATTCTGCTCACACACACACACACACACACACAAACACACACATTTTCTTTACAAGTTCTCCACTCTTTGCCTTTTCAATGTGTACAGTATAGTTGATAGTTTATTCAGATGTGATTTTTTATGCCTCTTCCTCCTCTGTTCTACTCACACCACCGTCTTTACAAACTCACCACTCTTTTCATATGCTATTACAGTCAGACTACATTATCATGGCCTCTCAGAACACTGATCTTCACATAACAGTCTCAAGAAAATTTATCAAGACTTCTGTAAACACTGGCCTTTACTGAATGGTCTCAAGAAAAATGACATTACATTACCTTTGGGTAGTGTCCGGTCTTGTGTCTGCGGTAGAGCACAGCAGCCACCACCAGGCCACACATCAGCATGGCCGAAACCACGGTGAGGACCACTGTGGCGGCCAGATAGGGTGGCTCCAGGGTCACCGCTGCACTCACCACCTCCCCCGCCCGGCCCTGCATTGATGGGGCGAACCTCCACCGCGGCTCAGACACTTGGTGGTGGAACCATGATGAGCGGAGGTCAGCCGGCAGACGTTCCTCATTCAACTCAAGGGCCAACTCTCCCTTTTTGACCTGTGTGTGTGAGGGAACTCTCATTAAAAAATTCTGCAACACTATAAGAAAATAAATAACTAGTAACTAAGATTAAATAAATAAATAAATAAATAAATAAATAATAAAAATAAAATAAAATAAATAAATAAATAAATGAATAAATAGATAAGTAAATGAATAAATAAAAAAAATAAAAGAGTAAGAAGATCAAGTTGAGAGGGAGAGGAAATAAAATAATCTATTTTTTAATGATTAACAAATCAGTGTACATTATTTATGCATTTCAAGTTGAGAGGGATGGAAATGAAGATAATCTATTTTAGAAGGATTGACAGATTCATGTTTAGTTCTGTAGTAAGTTTGTTCTAATTCCAAAAATACTATCAAAAGGATTATATAACAGTAAGTCTTCAATCCCCCCCCATAGGAGACTAACAGAGCTCAGTGTGTGAATAAATAATGTGTGTGTGAGTGTGACATGCTTTGTCTGGACCATCCCCTGTGGAACTGCCAGCCTGGTGTGTTGATAGATGGATAAGAGTCTGAAATCACCCCTTTCATTGGTAAACTTTGGAACTCTCTCTGCCTGTTTATCTTTTTTTCTATTTCCTTTGACTTGTACTCTGTCAAGATAGGAGTGTTGGGAGATCACAACTAAGCTGGCCTCTGTTTGGGAATCTTTTCCTGTCTTCCTTATTTTAAGACCAACTTATGGATTTTCTCTTTTATTTTTTGTGTCCTTGGCTTGTCTCCTTTACACACAAACACACACACACACACACACACACACACACACACACACACACACACACACAAGGAAATAGTAAATGCAAGAAGTATATATGAATTCAAGGCTAAGTTGGATATTAAAAGATATGGAGATGGGACAGCATGAGCACACCTCTTGACCCACAGCTAGGTAAATACAACTAGGTAAACACAAACACACACACACACACACACACACACACACATCCACATTGGTGTTGTCTTGGGAATGGAGGGTTGCAAAGACATCATTCTCACTGGCACAAGTCCTGCACCTGTTCTCTGTTAGATCAATAAGGCTAATGGTGTGAAGGGAGACAAGTCCACACCATCAACACTCAGCTGGGGACTGTGAGCTGACCTGACCACCAGCACCACCACCACCACCAAGTCACAGTAATGATTCATGAACCTTTCATAAAACAAGAGGACCAATGAACTTAACACTAAAAAAGCTTAGTTCCTCACCTTCTCCTCCAGCTGATATGCAACATCTATTTTGTTCTTGCCCAAGAGAGTGAACTTGACCTGTGTGAGGTCAGGCAGGTCAACCACACCCACATCATTCTCCAATGTCTCGGCAGTCATCTGTTTGAGCAGCGTGTTCACCTGCAGGGGAAACATTCTGGTTACTTCCCTTCGAGAGAAGAAGAAATTGTATCTGAATCTGTCACTAATTCCCTTGCATCTGAATCTGTCACTAATTCCCTTACATCTGAATCTGTCTCTAATTCCCTTGCATCTGAATCTGTCTCTAATTCCCTTGCATCTGAATCTGTCTCTAATTCCCTTGCAGCTGAATCTGTCACTAATTCCCTTGCATCTGAATCTGTCTCTAATTCCCTTGCAGCTGAATCTGTCACTAATTCCCTTGCATCTGAATCTGTCTCTAATTCCCTTGCATCTGAATCTGTCACTAATTCCTTTGCATCTGAATGTCACTAATTCCTTTGCATCTGAATATGTCACTAATTCCCTTGCATCTGAATCTGTCTCTAATTCCCTTGCAGCTGAATCTGTCACTAATTCCCTTGCATCTGAATCTGTCTCTAATTCCCTTGCATCTGAATCTGTCACTAATTCCTTTGCATCTGAATGTCACTAATTCCTTTGCATCTGAATATGTCACTAATTCCCTTGCATCTGAATCTGTCTCTAATTCCCTTGCATCTGAATCTGTCTCTAATTCCCTTGCATCTGAATTTGTCACTAATTCCCTTGCATCTGAATCTGTCACTAATTCCCTTGCATCTGAATCTGTCTCTAATTCCCTTGCATCTGAATCTGTCTCTAATTCCCTTGCATCTGAATCTGTCACTAATTCCCTTGCATCTGAATCTGTCTCTAATTCCCTTGCATCTGAATCTGTCTCTAATTCCCTTGGAAAGAAGGAATTGCAAATGACCCATTACACATTTCTTGATCCACAGAGTGGGACACTATACATTTATCAACAATGTACTTTACATAGCAAAATAATGATAAAGATTTCAAATTTCCGGTGGATGAAAGTGTGCGTTTTGGAAGATAATGTGAAAGAGGGAGTTGGAGATGGTATGATGTTCTCAAAAAGGACAGTGAAAGTTATTATTAATACCTGAAGTCAGTCATATTTGCCTTCAAACAATTTTCCTCACCTGGTCCTTGATTTCCTTGCCCTTCACCTTGCCCAAGTGCTTCATGCCAGCATCTCGTCCCCGGAAACCAAGCGTCACCACCACAGACTCCACGGCTACTGGGTCTGTGGCAGAACAATTGTCTCACTTGTGGTGTGCTGGCCCCTGACAAGTCTTCATGCACTCATGTCATAACCAAGGACAGTTATCAGAAAAGCTCAACAATAAAATGTTTCCTATACAGTGCACTCCTTGTCTGTAATCTGTAAGTTTGCAGATTACAACATGTTCAGTAAAGATTTGCAGCTGAAAACTCATAATGTTGAGGAGAAATTTTCCATTGCAAAATCTCTTAGGGAAAGGAATGCATCAGGGTATTGCTTGTTGTAGCTTGTAAAATTTAAAAAGCAGACATTGTGAATTAGTTAAGAGTGTTCTTCCACACACACACACACACACACACACACACACACACACACACACACACACACACACACACACACACACACACACACACACACACACACACACACACACACAGTGAGAAGCTTACCACACTGCCGCTCTCCCCTGGTGAAGTAGGCGGTGGGCTGAGTCTTGTGCCCTGTCTCATCCACACACCAGCACTTGGGCTCCTCCAGCAGGCCATCCATGGTGACCCCCGGTGTGTAGCACTGGGTGGGGATGAAGCGGCCCTCCTCATCACACTGAGCCACATACTTCAATGAGTTGCTCTCCTGAAGGTGCTGCTGCAGGAGTTGGCAGCGTGTGAGGGTCGGCTCACCCTCCAGGTAGATGGTGACGGGCCCGGTGCCATGGGGGTCCTGAGCATCCACTGTCTCCCCCTCCCGGCCCACAATGACCTCTTGTCTCTGCTGGTCCTTGCTGGTGCTGGAGTCCTGAGGGTACAGAAGCCGAGGGTGAATGGATGAGTGATGTGTGGGCATGTGGACAGATGGATGACAAAAACAGAATTAGTTGAGTTAATGTTGGCTGGATAGGCAGATGAATAATGCATGGACAAGTGGATAGATAGATGGTTCTTGCTGGTGCTGGAGTCCTAATGGCACAAAAGGGTGAAAGGTTACAGAATGTCAGTATGTGGACTGAAGGATAAAAAAAAGAGAATCAGCTGAGTTTATGCTGGTATGATTGGCAAATGTGGGTGTGTGGATTGATGGATGAATTAAGCAGAGTACTAGCCAATTTTATGTTAGTCTGATTGGGTAATGAATAATGTGTGGCATGCAAATGAATAAAAAAGATAATCAGCTGACTTTACATTTATTGGCAAATTACTAAATGGATGAATATGAATGAGGATACTGATGTCAGTCAATATTCTGAAAGGTTTCATAACTGTTTGCATGTGGAGGCTCTGTTCACCAGCCAATGGCTAGCCAGGACACACACTCCTTGACAGTTTTTGAGCACAATCTTAGATCTCTGAAGTCCTTCTGAACCACTTCATTCTAGGCTTTCCTGAGCTGATCTCTAAACATCAACCAACTTTGTACACGTCTCGAATTCCCAACTCATCCTTCCCACACACATCACCTCAGTCTCCCACTTTTTATCACCACATGAATACATTCATCCTCTCTCATTTCATTCTCCATGATCTTGCTGCTCCCACCCAGTCTGTCCAGTGATGCTACACACATGTCTTTCAGTCCAGTCTGTCTGCCAAGCCCAGAGCAAGTCTGACTGTCACCAAGACCAGCTGCTCCATCTCCAGCTGGGACTGAAGGTCATTACAGAGCCACTGGGAGAACTATACAGGGACTGAGTCAGACACCACATCAAGCTCCACTGGCTACTCAATCTTAGATTTTAATGTTTGTTTATAAAACGTGTTAATTGTATGTGATGTATGTGTGCATGACTTTTATTTTTTTGGAGAGCTCACTGAAAAAAAATTAATGTCTATTGTAATGTGATAATCAAACATTCATCATTGTTGTTATTGTTGTTATTAATATATTATTATTATTATCATCATTATTATTATTATTATGATGGCTCATGGCATTTTGGTGGGAAACACCATTAATTCTGAATTGTTTTTAATCATTCAGCACTTTTTAGCTGTCAAGCAGCATCATGTATCAGTCTGTCTCTAACCAATGACTGGAAATGCACTAATTAATGATAGTGTGTCCCTAACCAATTATAGCCTGTCCCTTACCAGTGACAGGAAACACAGCATTGACACACTGCCAGCCTGTCCCTCACCAGTGACAGGAAACACGACATTGACACACTGCCAGCCTGTCCCTCACCAGTGACAGGAAACACAGCATTGACACTTCCCCTAGACAGTAAGTTCTCCAAGGTGTCAGTGTACAAGTGGCCTCCTGAACCTCACCTCCTCAAAAGTGAAGGTGAGGCGAGTCTTGGGTGGCTCAGTGGGGGTGAGGCAGGCGAGTGGCTGCTCCTGCTCATCAACAAAGGTGGCAGAGCAGGTGCAGGGGTCAGCACGGCACACAGCGTCTGGGTGGCCGTGGCAGCTCTGGTTGTGGCAGGCCCTGGACCGGGAACACGGCACAGGCTCCATGCTGGCGGCTGACCAGTAGGGACACAGCACCAGGTCTGTGGAGGCAAGGTGGGTTGTGTCACTGGAGAACAGAATAGAACTTGGATTATGGAATGTGGGATTATATTCAGTTTTAGAGTGTAGGATCGTACTTCTTTATGCAAGAGGGGCACTGGCCAAGGGCAAACAAAATATATAGAGGCCCAGTAAGGTGCCAGTCCTTAAAAAAAGCCAAAAAGATAAGCTAAAATGGGCGAAGTGTTTTGGGACCTCCCTCCTGAAAAAAAAAAAAAAAATCAACTTGCAGGAAAGGGGAGATATGGAAGGAAGTAAGAAATTCCCGAGTTTACCAGGTGAGAGTTTATGAATACTTTTTAATCTTCTATTAGGGTGTGAGAGTGAAATTTTGCTGTACAAATGAAAGTGTACTTGTTTCTTAGGAGTAAAATGTGGTTTTACTGTACAAGAGTTCCTGAAGGTGAAGTGCAGAGATATGATGAGTGTACAGGTGCAGTCTTCAAGTCTGAGTAAGGGAGAGTGAGAACGAAGAGACAGAGGATGGAGTTCTTGTTAGTGGCAAGGAGAAGGTGAAGCATGCATAGGAAAGGCATTCTGATTGTTCAGCTATTATTATCAAAAGTCACCAAGGCCTTCCCCAAGGGGACTGATAAAACATGTTAGACTCACATAAAATACCAAAAGCACTGGAGATAAGCAAATGCAACAAACTTAAAGAAAAGAGAGAAAAAAATAAGCTACTGTTCCAAATAGGCATTCACATGAAATTTAGGTGTTGAAATGTTTGTAGAATGGACTAGTGGAAAAAACAGTCCACAATATGTGTATGGAAACATGTGTAGAGGAAGTATTTATGCAGACAAGAAAAGGTAAGGTGAAAACAGAGAAAGCAACTGTCAGACTGAAGTATGGCAAAGCTGCTGGTATAGACTGTGCCTCTATACAGAAGTAAGGACTGAAGAGATGAAGGTAATATCCATAACAGCCATTCTGCTAATATAAAGTATGTCTAGTCCTAAGGTGAAGCTTTCTTTTTTCTCTTAATTGAATCACTGACACTGAAATTTAAATACACTACACAGCCACAGCTCATTGTGCTTGGTGTGTCTGTGTGGCTGTGTTTGGTGTGATTAGCATTCTTGGTGACTATTTGTGTGGCTGTGTGTGTGACTGTGTTTGTGTGGCTGTGCTTGGTGTGATTAGCATGCCTGGTGACTGTTTGTGTGGCTGTGTGTGCAACTGTGTTTGTGTGGCTGTGCTTGGTGTGATTAGTGTGACTGGTGACTGTTTGTGTGGCTGTGCTTGGTGTGATTAGTGTGCCTGGTGACTGTTTGTGTGGCTGTATGTGTGTGACTTTGTGTGGCTGTGTGCATAACTGTGTTTGTGTGGCTGTGCTTGGTGTGATTAGTGTGCCTGTTGACTGTTTGTGTGGCCATGTTTGGTGTGATTAGTGTGCCTGGTGATTGTATTTGTGTGGCTGTGTTTAGGGAGCTGTGTTTGAGTGGCTATGTTGAAGAAAGCATCAAGGGACTACATAACATATCTATCTGTCTGTCTGTCTATGAATCTATTTCTGTCTGTCTGTCTACCTGTGACCAGAATCTCTTTAGCATTACCCTTATATTCACTACTCCAGCTGTCTCACTCACCAGGGCAGCGTGCCTCACACTGACTCTTGCTCCTGAAGTTGTTGCCGTTGCCGCCACAGCCACTGTAGAGGAATGGCTCACACTTGCGGGTCTCTGTGTTGTAGTACCAGCGCGCCTCGCCCCCAGAGCACACACCGGCCCGCACTGGCTGGCTGCATATATCTGCCGACAAAGGAAATGTGTGACTGCTCATTTTCAATACCTTAGCTAATTAAAAAATAAATAAATAAAATAAATAAACAAATAAATAAATGTAAGTAATAATGAATAAATATATAAATTATAAAAAAAAAACAATAAAAAAGATAAATAAAAATGGAAAGTAAATGAATAAAAAAATATGTAAATATGTAAACAGATAAATAAATAAACATCTGATTATGAATTATCCCTTATTCCTTGAAAAACCTTTGGGTGAGGGAAGCTGTCAGCTAGCGACAGCCAAAGATCTCAGACTTTTTTTTTTTTATCTAATTTATCTTTCAATATTTTGAGTTCATTTTATGGGATTTTTATTCAAATGCATATTTTGCACTTGATAATTAAGATAAAAGACATGACTAACATATTCCTTGCTTCAAAAATTAGTAAAATTGAATGCTAATTAATAATGGTTTCTTGTACCGTGATTATTACCATGTTTAAGACAGATGATATTACCATGTTTAAAGTAAAGGGTATAAATAAAAACAAGTGAAATTTCACATTCACCTATTATGATTCCTTGTACAATAATCATCACTATGTTAACAATCACCAGATGATCCTCACCTGGACTCTGGCACTCCTGGTGGCACTCCTCCAGGGTGCCAAAGTTGTTGTCATTGCCCAGGCAGCCGCCAAAGATGAACTCCTCACAGGTCTGGGAGGACGTGTTGTAAAAGTAACGCTTGAATGAGGCACGGCACATGCCCTTGGCCAGCGGCTGGGAGCACCGGTCCTCACAGTGAACCTTCTCTCCGCTGGGGCTGCTTGGGGGGAAGAGAGGGTCAGGTGAGAATATGTTTAAATATCAACATAGCAACACAAGAACACAAGGGTTGGTGTAGGAAGCCATCGGACCAACACATGCCAATTCTTGTATGAAACATCCTATCTATTTCCACCTGTCATCCTCATCTATAAAACAGTGAACCTTCTCTGTGGTGGGGTTGCTTGAGGGAAGAGTGGCCAAGGTGAGGATACATGGCAAGGAAAATCTGGGAAATAGCTTTAGCATATTAATTTTGAGACAGTGACTCTTTCATTAAGGGCAAGATTACGATGCTTTTTCAAACTGTGATCTACTTAATGAAATTCAAGAACAGAAATAATCTAAACCTAACCTTACTTAACCTAACCAAACTATTGGATGGAAACATAAGAAAGAACATAAGAAAATAAGGATTGGTGCAAGAATTCATCAAGCCTTCACATGGCAATCCTGGTCTGAACTCGCTGCTGGGCTGGAGAGTTGGAGCTAGCCACCACCCACCTGTAGAAGGTCACACGACAGTCATTGCAAGGGTCAGCCACACACACGGCATCTGGGTGAGCCTGGCAGGAGGCATGAAGACACTCAGAGCGACAGATGCGCGGCCGCACACCGTGAGGACACACCAGCCCTACTGACACCTGCTCCAGAAGCTGACCTGAGAAAAGCACAGAATTTAGCACAGAACATAAGAACACAAGGGAAGCTGCAAGAAGGATTCACATGAACAGAAGAATACAAGGGTTGGTGCAGGAAGCCATTAAGCCTACATATGGCAGTCTATGTATGAAACAAACTTACCGGTACCTATTTCCACCTATTATGCCCATCTGTAAATCTGTCTAATCTTCTTTTAAAGCTCCCTAATGATTCTGCACTAACAACCTGATTACTGAGTCCATTCCATTTATCTACAACTTTATTTGAGAACCAGTTCCTTCCTATTTCTTTTCAAGTCTAAAATCTTCAAGCTTGAACCAATATATGAACAGAAGCATCAGGATACAGAATCAAGTTGATCTGCATGAACAAAACACACCAGCCACTCCAATGCAGTGCCTGTGAACACCAGCCACTCTGATGCAATGCCTATGAACACCAGCCACTCTGATCCAGTGCCTGTGAACACCTGCCACTCTGATGCAGTGCCTGTGAACACCAGCCACTCTGATGCAGTGCCTGTGAACACCAGCCACTCTGATGCAATGCCTGTGAACACCAGCCACTCTGATGCAGTGCCTGTGAACACCAGCCACTCTGATGCAGTGCCTGTGAACACCAGCCACTCTGATGCAGTGCCTATTAACACATCAATCAGGTAATATACAATGTTTTCACACTGCTTCTAGGAGATGAAGATAAATCCTAGTACTGATATCAGAATTCCCTTAATTTTCTAGTCACATCATAATGCAAATGAAGTACAGGACAACCAAACACCACCAAAATAAATGAAACAAAGACCAACTCTCCCTTAAAAAACAATGGAAGGAGTTGATTATTGTACAAGACAACCAAACAGTACCAAGGTAAAGAGATAAAAGAATATCTCCCTTGAAAAAAACAATGGAGGAAATTAATTATTGTACAAGAAAAAGGATAAATCTCCCTTGAAAAAACAATGGAGGGAATGAATTATTGTACAAGACAACAAAACATTACCAAGGAAAAGAGAAAAATAATAACTCTCCCTTGAAAAAGCAATGAAGGGAATAAATTATTGTAGTCACCATTATTGCCGCAGCGGACGTGGCCTCGAGTGAGAGTCTCATGCACGGGGCGGCCCCTGGCATCCACACACCAGGACAGGCCGCCGGCATGCTGCTCCCGGGCATACGAACCATCACTCTCACATGCTGGAGGCTGCACTGCCATGCCCTGAGCAGATGCTGGTGTCTCTGTTGGAAGGAAGCAGTGTTACTCTCTGAGGTGAGGTAACTACAGGCCAAACTTTACTGATAATGTTTCCTTGTTTTCAAGTATGATTTGTAGTTGGATGCTTCCAGCAAGAAAAGCATTTGACATATTCTCAGGAAACATTCATGGGGTTCCTTGAGTATCTGTCCATTCTTAAAAAAATATGAGGATAACTGCTTCTTAATAAACAGCTGCAAAATAGAAAACTGACTATAACATATTTAGTGAAGTAACATTTTGGTCTAAGTTACATTAACAATCACTGCTTCAGGACTAGTGAGACTAAGAGGAGTGGCCTTGTGTTGTGCTGGGGTAACACCTTCCTGTGACTCCACCAAGGTCTTAAGATTCCCTTGAGAAACATAACAATTCTAGTGGCTGAACTCGTGTGGGTGACCAACATCTGTCTGGGCCTCAGTCATTACCTTTGCTGAATGACCAATGCATGACCTGATTAAGAACTAGGTTGGACAAAACATATATAAAAACAGGGCAACAGGAGTTGAGCAGAGAGCCTGTGTACCATACTAGATAAAGGGAAATGTGACTAAGGGATCAGACTTGGACCAGCAACAGAATAACTGCAGGTGAAATAGAAAGCAGTCAAAGACAACAGTATATGGTATGTTTAAAACATGATGTGCAACTCTCTCTCTCTCTCTCTCTCTCTCTCTCTCTCTCTCTCTCTCTCTCTCTCTCTCTCTCTCTCTCTCTCTCTCTCTCTCTCTCTCTCTCTCTCTCTCATATATATATATATATATATATATATATATATATATATATATATATATATATATATATATATATATATATATATATATATATATATATATATATATATATATATATATATATATATATATATATATATAAAGATGGATAGAGATAGATAATTCAGAAGAAGAGATAATTGAAGTGATACAAAATGTTCATACTGCAAACACACACAGACATGTGCACACACACACACACACACACACACACACACACACACATATAAGCACATGCAAAGCGAGTTCATAAAAAGTATAGATGACATGCTAAAGATAAGAAACAAGGTGTTACTAGTAGGAGATTTTAATAGCAAAGAGATAAACTGGGGGGAGATGGAGGTGACAGGGATTGCCAGTACATGGAGTGAAGGATTTTTACAGACTATGATGGTAAACACGATGAATCAATGGGTGAAAGAAAATACTAGGTACAGAGGGGAAGATGAACCATCACTACTAGACTTGGTTTTTACAAAAAAGCCAGAAAATGAACCAAGTATAGAATATTTGTGTCGTGGGAAAAAGTGATCATGTGAAGATGGAGATAGAGATCAAAGAAGAAGTGCCAAAATTCAATGAGGAATATAAAAATGAGAGAAAAAATTATGCTAAGGCAGACTTTACAGGGTTAAAGAAATTCTATGGAGAGCTTGATTGGAATAATTTATTAAGAGGTATGGAGGTGCAGAAAAAATATGAAGTGTTTTTAAGCAAGTTTAGAGAAGGTGTTGAAAGATATGTGCCAAGATATAAGGTAAAAGAAAATAAGAAAGTGTGGTTTAATGCAAAGTGTGCAGAGGCAAAAAAGAAGAAGGAGAGGGCATGGAAAAAAATGAGGAAACAATGGAATGAGATAAATAGAGAAGAATACAGGACAGCTAGAAATGATTATGTTAAAATAAGAAGAGAAGAAGAAAGAAATTTTGAAAGAGATGTAGTTGGAAAGTGTAAAGAAGAACCCAAACTTTTCTATAGATATGTAAATGGAAAAATAAAGCATAGAGATACCATTACAAAGCTGAAGAAAAATGGAGAAATTTATGAAACCACACAAGAGATGGCTGAGATACTGAATAAAAGCTTTAAGTCTGTATTTACAAGAGAAACTGTCTTTGCATCACTGGGAGATGAGGAACAACAGAAAGGAATAGCAAACATACAAGTGGAAAGAAAAGAAATTAAAAGACTACTGGAAGAGCTAGATACTAGGAAGGCGATGGGACCAGACGAAGTAAATGGATGGATATTGAAAGAATGTAGAGAGGAATTGGAAGAACCAATATGGGAGATAATTAACAGTTCTTTGAAGGAGGGAAAAGTACCAAAGGAATGGAAGAGAGCAAATATAGTACCGTTATACAAAGGAGGTAATAAAATGGAACCACTGAATTACAGACCAGTCTCACTCACGAGTATTGTAAGTAAACTCTGTGAAATAGTCATTAAAAACAGATGGGTGCAATATCTTGAACAAGAAAATATAATAACAGAAAAACAATTCGGTTTCAGGAAAGAGAGATCTTGCGTAACAAACTTACTGAGCTTTTATACAAGAGTAATAGATAAACTACAAGAGAGAGAGAGAGAGATGGTTGGGTGGATGCAGTCTATTTAGATCTGAAAAAAGCTTTTGATACAGTTCCACAAAAAAGTCTCATATGGAAACTGGAACATCGAGGAGGGCTAAAAGGAAAAATACTTAAGTGAATGAAGGATTATCTCCAAGGTAGGGAAATGAGTACAGTAATCAGAGATAATAAATCAAGTTGGTGCGAAGTAACAAGCGGAGTACCACAAGGGTCTGTGTTGGCACCTATAATGTTTCAGGTCTATATAAATGATATGACGGTGGATTTAAATAGCTACATTAACATGTTTGCAGATGATGCAAAATTGATGAAAGTAATAGAGAACCAAGAGGATTGTGAGGAACTACAGAGGGATATTGATAGAATTTATGAATGGAGTAAACGATGGAAATTAGAATTCAATATAAAGAAGTGCCATGTAATGGAGATGGGAAGAAGTAAAAGGAGACCTTCATGGGAGTATAAGATGGGAGGAATCACAATACCAAAGAGCAAAGAAGAAAAAGACTTGGGAGTAATAATTCAAGACACACTTTCACCAGAAAAACACATCAATGGAATATTTGGCTCTACATATAATTTGCTAGCAAATATCAGGGTGGCATTTAATTACCTAGACAAAGAAATGATGAAGAAAATCATAACACACATAATATGCCCCAAACTGGAATACGCAGCAGTGGTATGGTCTCCACACAAGAAGAAAGATATAAGGAAATTGGAAAGAATACAAAGAACAGCTACGAAAATGATACCTGAATTGGAAGACCTAAGTTACGAGGAAAGACTGGAAGAAATTGGATTACCAACACTGCAAGAAAGAAGGGAAAGAGGAGACCTGATAACAATGTTCAAATTAGTAAATGGCAAGGAGAAGATAGACAGAGATGACCTAGTTGTAAAAGTGGAGGAAGGAGATAGATGTACAAGGGGACATATGAAGAAATTAAAGAAGAGTCATTGTTTGGGAGATATTAAGAAATACAGCTTTCCGCATTGAACGGTTGAAATATGGAATAACTTAAAAGAAGAGGTGGTTGCGGCAAAGAGTGTGCACATGTTTAAAGAGAAATTGGACAAATTTGGGTATGGAGACAGGACTAATTGAGCTTTGGCTCGGACCCTGTACTATACAACTAGGTAAATACAACTAGGTAAATACACACACACACACACACACACACACACACACACACACACACACACAC
>NC_087175.1:16193392-16215892 GCF_035594125.1 Scylla paramamosain
TAGAAAAACTAAACCTTCTGAATCTGGAACAAAAAGGGAGAGGAGACTTAATTTCAATATACAGACCAATGGAAGGACTGGAAAAGCTAGACAGAAACAAAATTGTGATGTGGGATACAAGAGACATTAGAGGACACAGAAAGAAGCAAAAAAAGAAATTTGTAGAAGAGATATAAAAAAAGAATAGTTTTCCACAAAAAATAGTTGATACATGGAACTTATTTCAACAAGGATGTGGTGCAAAGCAAAAACTATTGATAATTTCAAGGCCAAGTAAGATGATAATAGATACAGTGGTGGGGAAGTACCAGCATAGCTTCTTTCCCAAATGACACAAATAGAGAGGAGAGTTGCAATGTGTAGAGCAATGAATGGACTAGAGAGGCTAGACAGAAAAGACCTTACTGTGAGGGATCAATAGATAGAAGAGCCCATGGAAGCAAAATAAAGAAATGTACTTACAGAAGAAACATTAAGAAAGATATTTTTTTCCCATAGAAGTGTACACATGTGAAATGAGTTGCAGGAGGAAACAGTTTGGGCAAGATCCTTAAGTGAACTGAAAGCAAAGTTGGACAGGAGAAGATATGCATGGGTATGGCTCTTTTCCTCTATGTTTCAAGAAGGTAAATATTCTTTTTCTTCTTCCACCATTTTTGTTGAGTAATGGGTTGGGGCTATGTATGACCTTCAGTTATTTCTGTCCCTTGCATCCTCCTCCATGACTCCCATCCTTTTCAGTGCCACCACAATTCCATTCCTCAACCTCCTCCTCTAAACCAGTCTTCTCCTGGTTCTTTTCAAGAGTTCCCAGTCTTCTCATCTTGTAGTGTGACCAAACCATCTAATTTTCCATCATCTTTTTTTGGTCTTCCCCAGGTCAGCACAAGTAGGTAAGTATGCACACATACCTTCAGTGGGGACAGCCTCAAATGTGTCATCAAGGGTGAGGCGTGGTGGGTACTGGCCAGGGAAGGGCAGGTGAGCAGCAGCTGTATGCTCCGTCAGGTGTCCTGTGAGGTCCTCAGGGTCCACCAGTGTTGCTTCCACCAAAGGAGAGCTCTGCAATACCTGGGGGATGGTGAACTGTGAGAGGGAACACTCAGGAACTCTGGTAAATACTGGTAAACTCTGGAACTCTATGCCTGCTTCTGTGTTTTCTCCTACCTGTGACTTGAATTCTGTCATGGGAAAGCTTCAAGACCTTTCTCTTCTATATTTTGGATTTTTTTAAAGGCTTTTGTTGTTGTTAGCCAGAGCTTCTCGTACATAAAAAAACAAAGCAGAAATAAAGAATAAGCAGCTCAGCAGGTAATGGTGTGTAGATATTCACATTTGGTTTGCTTTTACAACACAAGCCAGAAGATATTCACACCTGTGCAGTTCACTTTTTTTATGATTATTATTATTTTTTATGGTATTGAGAGAATGTGTGTGTGTGTGTGTGTGTGTGTGTGTGTGTGTGTGTGTGTGTGTGTGTGTGTGTGTGTGTGTGTGTGTGTGTGTGTGTTTGTGTGTGTGTGTGTGTTGTGCCTGGGTCACCCTGGTTGGGACTGCAGGCCTAAACTGATAATACTTTTTTTTATAATCTTCATTTGTAAGACTGAGCCCAACTTTTATATATATATATATATATATATATATATATATATATATATATATATATATATATATATATATATATATATATATATATATATATATATATATATATATATATATATATATTCTAATGTAATGCTTTTTAAGACATTCATAACAAAAACACAAGGACTAGCAGCACCATTAAGTCACAACAGTTACAGAGAGAGAGAGAGAGAGAGAGAGAGAGAGAGAGAGAGAGAGAGAGAGAGAGAGAGAGAGAGAGAGAGAGAGAGAGAGAGAGAGAGAGAGAGAGAGAGAGAGAGAGAGAGAGAGAGAGAGAGAGAGAGAGAGAGAGAGAGAGAGAGAGAGAGAGAGAGAGAGAGAGAGAGAGAGAGAGAGAGAGAGAGAGAGAGAGAGAGAGAGAGAGAGAGAGAGAGAGAGAGAGAGAGAGAGAGAGAGAGAGAGAGAGAGAGAGAGAGAGAGAGAGAGAGAGAGAGAGAGAGAGAGAGAGAGAGAGAGGTATTCACCTGATGGTCAGTGTTGCGAGTCTCCCTGTGGTGTTCCTTAGCCTCCTCCACCACATCCCCAGACACTGTCAGCACCCCAGGAGTCTCCACCTCCAGCTTGCGAGCCTTGCGGAGGCTAATGGATGAGGAGGAGGAAGAGGAAGAGGAGGATGCTACCTCCTCCTCGATGGGCTGTGAGTGGTACACATCCACATTTCTGAAGAGATCTACGTCATAGTGAACTTGTGTGGAGCGAGAGGCAGGGAAGGTGTGGCCAGCTGGGGGAGAGATTGACGGAATGAGTTGATGTAAGAACACACACAAGAACATAAAAAAATAAAGGTTGGTGCAAAAAAACGTCAGTCAGGCCTACACATAGCAGTCCCTGTATGAAACATGCTGATCTATTTCTAATTCTTGTTCTCATCCACAAAATTGTCTAATCTTACTTTTTAGCTTCCTAATGACTCAGCCCTACCAACCTGATTACTGAATCTATTCCATTCCTCTGCTGCTCTATTTGAGAACCAATTCCTTCTTGTCTCTTTCTGAAATCTAACTTTATCAAGCTTGAACTCATTATGTCTTGTTCTATCCTGATTACTAATCCTGAGAAATTTGGTTGTCACCCTTGTTATATCATCTGTACTATTTAAGGATCTCCATATCAAGAAAATCACCACTTCTTCTTTCTGTGGTGTAGGACAACAGCTGCTTATCTTGTGTACCCTCCTCAGGTTGAAACAAGTACATAAAATGAATATGGAATAAGATTGTAAATGCCCCAACTTTTCAGCTTTAGGGAAGTTATCTCCTCCACATTAAGGAAAAGGACACTACTTCTGATGCAGGGCAAAGGAGCTGTGCACTGCAGTACCTTATGTATCCTCCCCTGGTTGAAAAAATAAGATAAAGAAGGAATGAGCCTATAAGTGTCTTGTCCTTTTCAGCTTTAGGCAAGTAATGTCCTTCATATTAAACGTGAACACACAAACTCACTTGGTATGGAGGAGGAAGGTCATGTGAAGACAGGAGAGTTGAGGATGCACTGCAGTTAATCTTATTTTATCTGTTACCTCTTTACACTAATAAATATATGAATTTATATTAGAACTTAAACTTGAACACACAGACTCACTTGGCAGGGAGGAGGAAGGTCGTGTGAAGGCAGGAGAGTTGAGGACACGCTGCAGTTCCCTCTGACACTCGCTGAGCCCCACCTCGCAGTTCACGGGGGAGTTGAAGTCGTCCACAAACTGCACGGAACAGCCGCCACAGGGGTTGACACGGCAGATGGCATGGGGGTGTGAGAAGCAGACCTGCCCCTCGCACAGCTGCTTATCACACACGTGCACTGTCTGGCCAGGCTCGCAGACTGGGGCAGGGAGAAGGAGGGAGGGAGGTTAGGGGGTGGTGGTGTGGTCAGGGTTGTGTGTTAGATGATGATGTAGTGTTTGGATAATCTATTTGGGTTTATTTGATTTTATTTTATTTATTTTATTGGTGTGTGTGTGTGTGTGTGTGTGTGTGTGTGTGTGTGTGTGTGTGTGTGTGTGTGTTTGTCTGACTGTTGGCTCTCTCTCTCTCTCTCTCTCTCTCTCTCTCTCTCTCTCTCTCTCTCTCTCTCTCTCTCTCTCTCTCTCTCTCTCTCTCTCTCTCTCTCTCTCTCTCTCTCTCTCTCTCTCTCTCTCTCTCTCTCTCTCTCTCTCTCTCTCTCTCTCACACACACACACACACACACACGTGGGTGGGTGGGTGGGTGGGAGTGTGTGTATGTGTGTGTGTGTATTTACCTAATTTACCAACTAGATAAATATGCACACATACACACACACCCTCCCAACCACCCACACACCCACCCACTCATCCACCTACCCACACACACACACACACACACACACACACACACAGTGTAGAGTAGTGGTTAGCACGCTCGGCTCACAACCAAGAAGGCCCAGGTTCGAGTCCCAGGTGTGGCGAGGCAAATAGGCGAGCTTTTTAATGTATAGCCCCTGCTCACCTAGCAGCAAGTAGGTACGGGATGTAAACCGAGGGATTGTGGCCTCACTGTCCTGGTGTGTGGTGTGTCAGTGGTCTCAGTCCTACTCAAAGATCAGTTACTATGAGCTCTGAGCTCTTTCTGTAGGGTAACGGCTGGCTGGGTGACCAGCAGACAACCGTAGGTGGTGAATGAGACACAAAGATCTGCATACACAACCCACTCAGCCACCCAAACACACCCACCCAGCCACCCACACCCACACAAACAAAAGCACTCACTCATATTAGTTGGGGTGGCAGGATCAAAACTCATCCTCCTTGCGGCCCTGGCACTTCCTTGGCACTGTGGGGCGCCACGAGTGAGGGAGCCTGGCACCTGGTCCCCATGAGGCGTGACACACCAGCACACACCCAACTCCTCCAGGCACTGCTCAGCCAGCCAGGCGCCACTCGACCGGTCACACTTGGGGATGAAGGTGACCTGTGGAGAGGGGAAAGTTTTGGGTGAAGGTCTTTGCCTGTATTATTTTCAATAGGGTCTTGTGGAAGGTGCTGGAGTTCTTAGCAGTGTTTTTGTGGTCTTGGTGATGGTTTAAAGGGGTTTAGTAGAAATTAGTCAGGTTTGTAAGTGTTCTCATGATTTTGATGATGATTTATGAGGCTGTAGTGGAAGTAAGTCAGGTTCTAAAGTGTTCTAATGATTTTAATGATGGTTTAAGAGGCTGTAGTGGAGGTTAGTCAGGTTCTTAAGTGTTTTAATGATTCTAGTGAGGCTGTAGTGATAGTTTAAGAAATTATAGTGGAAATTAGTTGTGTTTATAATTGTTTTCCTGACTCAGGTGATAATTTAAGAGACTAATGGAAGTCACTGGGGTTACTTTTGTTAAGGTTGTATTCAGAAATACTTTGCTTTCTCATCACAACTGTTTTAAAAAGGCCACAGAGATGATAACCAGGGTTATTAAGAGTGTTTCTCTCATTTGCAATGTACAAATCTCATTTATCTATCATTAAAATCATAAAAAAACACACTTAATTAAAAAGTCACATACAACTTCAAGTAAAGCCTTTTGAAAGTAGTGTCAATATGGAGAGAGAGAGAGAGAGAGAGAGAGAGAGAGAGAGAGAGAGAGAGAGAGAGAGAGAGAGAGAGAGAGAGAGAGAGAGAGAGAGAGAGAGAGAGAGAGAGAGAGAGAGAGAGAGAGAGAGAGAGAGAGAGAGAGAGAGAGAGAGAGAGAGAGAGAGAGAGAGAGGTAGGTATGAAGTGACACCCTCCTATATTTACACCCCATCCCTCCACCCTGAAGCAAGGCCTTGTTTTAATGCGTTGGGGGAACACTCATGTAGAGACACTGAGGCTTTAACCACACCTGCTGGCTGATCCGTACACCCCACAACACCAAGCTAACCCACATATTGAAGGAGAAGGAACATTGTAAAGAGAGAGAGAGAGAGAGAGAGAGAGAGAGAGAGAGAGAGAGAGAGAGAGAGAGAGAGAGAGAGAGAGAGAGAGAGAGAGAGAGAGAGAGAGAGAGAGAGAGAGAGAGAGAGAGAGAGAGAGAGAGAGAGAGAGAGAGAGAGAGAGAGAGAGAGAGAGAGAGTTGTAAATGACTGGAACAGATCGAGTTACCAGGTTCATTAGAGAGCTTAAAGAGAACATTAGATAAATCCATGAGCTGGGATGATAAGTGGACACAAAGCCTATACCCATGTGTTATACAGAGACTGCCACATGCATACTGGCTTCCTGCAATTCTTATTATATCTTTAAAATCTGGGAAGCTATATGTCCTTTATTTTAACTCCAATGGTAAAGATAAGGATATGATTTGAAAATGAAGGAAGAAGGAATTGATAAATATGAGTTTGGAGGCAGAATTACAAGGGGGAATGTTGGAGTAAGGTGAAGGGGATGGGAGGTAGGAACTGAGAGGAAAAAGATTGAAGTTAGCATAGAAGTTAGTAGGTAGGAGAAAGGAGTTGAGAGAAAGGAGATAGGAGTTGAGAAGAGAAGAGGGAGGAGGAAGGAGGTAAAAATTGAGAAAAAAGAGGTAGGAAATAAGGGGAAGAGAAGAAGGAAGAGGAAGGAGGTAGGAATTGAGAGAAAAGAGTTAAGAGTTGAGGGGAGGAGAAGAGGAAAGAGGAAGGAAGTATGAGTTGAGAGAAAGAGAAGAGGGAAGAAGAAAGAAGCAGGAATTGCGAGGAGGATAACTGGTAAAGAGTAAAAGGATGCAAGAACTGAAAGAAACTGAGATAGGCATTGATCAAAAAGAGAAACCCAGACACTAATTAAACACAGCTTTTCAAAATTCAAACCACAAATCTTATGCATCTCACCTTCTTTCCCTTCTCAGCATGGCGAATGTTCTTCTCCCTCATCCTCTCACAGGAACTGAGTGAGGGGCAGGTGGCCAGGCACTCCTCCTCACTCTCAAAGTTGTTGAGGTTCCCTCCGCACCCGCCATACCGGAAAGTCTGGCATCTGTTCTGCTCTGGGTTGAAGTACCACCTCTTGATGGCACCCTCACAATACCCAGAATCCCGCTGGTCGTAGCAAACCTCCCCTGAAAATTAAGTGTGTGAGTGAGTGAGTGAGAGAGATTATGTACTGTTTTATAAGGTAACTTACGAGAGAACATGCTGCATTTTATTACAATTGCTGTTATTATTGAGTAAGTGAGTGAATGATTGAGTGAGTGACTAGTAAATGATAATGAGGGACTGAATGAATGACTGAGTGACCAAAAGATTGAGTGAGTGAGTGACTGAGGATCTACACCACTATAACAAAGTAACTTATGGAGGCAATGTAGGATATTACTATAACAATTACCAATTTTACTATATTTGTTATGTGTGAAGGAGATTGATCAAGCTCTACAGCATCATTCACACCTTCAGTTTTTCCCTGCAGGAGTTGCTGCTGTATATGCCTGACTGAGGAGCACTCCTGAGTCACCTGTAGCATCTAAATCAAGACCAATGGCATCACACAGTACTCACGTGGCTTGGGGCAGCAGAGGGCATATTCCCCGAGGGGCGAGAGGTGACACTTGTGGCTGGAGGGACATGTGCTGCCCTCCGGCCCACACTCCACCTCACTGCCATTGATCCTCAGTGGTGAACCTTCAAGGAAACAACAAGAACAGGGATGAAGGGAAGAAGAGGCAACAGAAAGTATAAAAGGCTTATTTTGGTATTTCAAATATCTTAAGAGATTCATGAGACTTACTCTTACAATAGTGGTAGGGATTCTTGAGGCCAAAAAACATCCACTTAAGGGGTTGTAATTAGTAAGGAGTTCTGACCATAGGGGCAGGTATTCTCAAGACCTAATTAGTAAAAGAATCTCATCATAGGGCTTTTTATTTCTCTCAGTAGGTCTTTTTTTTTTGCTCAGTGGGGTTCTTTTTCTTATAATTTTGTTGCCCTTGGCCAGTCTTCCTCCTACATAAAAAAGAAAATAAGTGGGCTGGCATTATCAATACCTAATTAGTAAGGGTTCTCACCATAGGGGCAGGGGTTCTCTAGGCGTGGCAGACACACGGGCAGGGGGGCATGGCTCATCCACACAGGCGACATGCACAATGCGACACTCCTCCTGGGGCGCTGCGCAGGTCACCTCCTCACAGGGGTCGCGGCAGGCGCAGGTGGGGCAGCCTGCGTCATCCAGGCTGTATCCGTGCAGGCAAGCCAGGTCACAGTTCATGGCAGGGCACACCAGTGGGGCCTGAGGGATGGTACATTAGGTCAGGCCAGGTGATGTCAGGTTAGATTATGATAGGATGGGTTGAAGAAGGTGGGATTGGGGAGACAGGGGAAGGAAGGGGTGAAGGGTGGGGAGGGGTGAGGAGAGACTGGGTGGGAAGCAAAGAGAATGGAAGGGAGGGGAGGGACTGGGTGGGAAAGGGGGAGAGGGTGGGGATGGGAGGGGAAAGGTCGGGAAGGGGAGGGAAGGGTGGAGAAGGGAGATGGGAAGGAAAAGATGGGGAACATGGAGGAAGTGTAGGGAGGGGAAGGAAGACAGAGGGAGGGGAAGGAAAGGGGAGGGGAGGGGAGGGGAGGGGAGGGGAGGGGAGGGGAAGGAAGACATTGGGAGGGGAAGGAAAGGTGAAGAGAGGAGAGGTGATGGAAGAAGAGAAGGGGGGTAGGAAAGGACAAGAGTGGGGAAGGAAGGAAAAGAAAGGACAAGGGTGGGGAAGGGAGGAGAAGGGAGATGAGAGGAAAAGGGGGGAGGGGAAAGGGAGAGGAAGACCAGGAAGGGAGGGGAAGGGAGAGGAAGGAAGAGGACGGGAGGAGGGTCAGTAAGGGATGCATTGAAAACGTTTTCCAAGTATTACTGTAGACTAACTGGTCCAGAGAGAGAGAGAGAGAGAGAGAGAGAGAGAGAGAGAGAGAGAGAGAGAGAGAGAGAGAGAGAGAGAGAGCAACTAGTATATATTTTTTTCTAATTTATTTTCCTGCGGTGAAAATACGTTTACTTGAAAGTTTTTTATTTGAAGATAAATTGTTTATTTTTTGTAGATTATTATTATTATTATTATTATTATTATTATTATTATTATTATTATTACTGTTCTTGTTGTTACTACTACTACTACTACAACTACTACTACTACTACCACTACTATTGCTATTACGTATATTTTCATCTGTCTTTGCTGATTCCTTCAACACACTTACCACCAACAAAGCCATAAATCAAACAAACATATAAACAAACAAACAAACAAACATGTCACCAGTTTTTCACATCCCCATTACTTTCTCATCCCCTAAGCCTTTCCCACAGTCCCTCACATCACCACCACCACCACCACCACTGCTACGTACACTAATTCCCTTTCCCTCCCTTCCGCTACTTTCCCTCCATTTCCTTGATTCCCTCTCGTCCCTTCACCTTCCATTGTTTATCCGCTTCTCCCCTCTCCTCGTTTCCCTTGCACGTTTTTTTCCATTTTTTTTTTTTTTTTTTTTTTATATTCCAGTTTGCCAGCCTCTCTCACCTGACAGTCTGGCTGCGAGGGTTGGCTGACGCGTGTGCCGGGAACCTCCTGCCCCTGAGTATCCACGCACCAGCAGGTCAGCGTGGCGGGGTGGCATTGCGTGGAGAGGAAGGCACCGGCAGCATCGCACTCTGGGAGATACACACGGCCAGCGGGAATGCCTGCCTCTCTGGCGCGGTGCTCCAGTAGTGTTCTCTGGTGCTCACACGCTGCAGGGGGAGGGAAGGCAGGGTATGGTTAGGAAGATAAGGATATGGTTAGGAAAGTGACACTGGAACGTCAGAATGCAAGGGAGTTATGAAAAAAAAAGCTTGAGGGTATAAAGCTGCCATACAATTAAGAACAAACCTAAGAACATAAGACTGACTAGGAAAGTTAGGACACGGTTAGGAAGGTGACTGGAACATTTGGGAGTGAGAGAAGGTTATAAGAGAGAGAGAGAGAGAGAGAGAGAGAGAGAGAGAGAGAGAGAGAGAGAGAGAGAGAGAGAGAGAGAGAGAGAGAGAGAGAGAGAGAGAGAGAATGAGGATATACTCATAAAGGTGTATAGGAAGTTGGATGATTAAGGTGACAAAACGTAAAAAAAAAAAAAAAAAGACAGAAAAATAGTTGTGGATATAAAGATGCGACAGAGAGTTAGGACACGATTAGGAATTGGGCAAAAAAAAAAATGTTACAAAAAAAAAAAAGATATATTGGTTTGACAAAGCAATAAACATACGAGTGACAGTGAAAGTGAGAACACGGTTTGGAACGTAACTGATGAAGAGAGAGAGAGAGAGAGAGAGAGAGAGAGAGAGAGAGAGAGAGAGAGAGAGAGAGAGAGAGAGAGAGAGAGAGAGAGAGAGAGAGAGAGAGAATGCACCGTAATAATATACGAACAAAAGAGAAAATACAGAGTAACGTTTAACTCTCTCTCTCTCTCTCTGGCAATCACACCGAAACAAAAATCATCGCATAGAAAATAAAAGGAAAATAAGGAAAGACAACATATCAAATTACCTAAAACAAAGTGAGGAATAAAAAGAAAGAAAAAAAGCAGGAATGTATCACCCTTTGTGTTTCCTCGTGTGACAATTGAGTGGCGGCGCCTGACTGTCTTTTTCCTTCCCTTCTGTGCCCACATCTCTCTGTCCCTGCCTGTCCTGTGTTGTGTCTCTGCTGGACACCCTGCTATCACATCACAATCTTGCCTCTTGCTCTGTTCCCTGTGCCTGTCTCCGTTCCTCTCTGCTCCTGTGTTCAGTGGTGTCTCTCTACTCTCTCTCGTCTCTGTTTCTCCCTGTGTTGTATCTCCGTCCTGACCTTGTGTTGTCTCTCTACTGTATTTATCTCCTTTCTTCACTTTTTCCATCCCTTCTTTCCTTTGTCACCTACCAGTCATGATGATAGGCGGCAGGCACTGCGTTCCACACCCATTGCTGCAACACTTGTGGTCTCCGAGGCAGTGCGAGTCATCAGAACACTCCAGGTCGCACGAGCCGCTCAGAACTGGCACCAGGAAAGGACACTGGCCGGCCTTCTTACTCGCGCCTGTCGGGGAAAAGCTTGTTACTATTTTGTGGATAAGAAAGAGAAGAAGAAAACGAAACTACGTTAATAGGCGTTTGGGGAGAGGAAATGTGCAGAGAGAGAGAGAGAGAGAGAGAGAGAGAGAGAGAGAGAGAGAGAGAGAGAGAGAGAGAGAGAGAGAGAGAGAGAGAGAGAGAGAGAGAGAGAGAGAGCAGGCTAATGACTCACCGGGGCTGGGACAACACACGCCCTCCACTCCTGAGTCCTCGGCGAGGCAGGAGTATCCCTGGGGACACTCGAGAGCGCGGGCGCGGGGACTGCAGGCGAGGGTGGCGTTGGTCTCGGGTAGGGTGTAAGGGTCTCCCAGAGGGCAGGAGGGCGCGGACCACGCCTCAAGCACGGGCACGCACTGGGGCACGGCAGGACACACGCCATCCACGCAGGGGATGTCCACCATCTGACACACGTGGCTGGCGGCGCACTTAACCTCCTGTGTCGCACGAACAAATAGACAACGTTAGATAGCTACACACCACACTCATTCAGACACTCCCACGGTACACTCACCTACACACACACACACACACACACACACACACACATACACATCACTGGATACAGCTACACACTCACCCACCCATCAAAGACACACGAACACAGATAAAAATATAGCTTACTGGCCATAGTAATTTTACACACTATAATGAATAAACTAGAACCTTAAAACTATATAATGACAATCCCAGTACCTCCTATAGACAAATACACAGACACTGTGTTCTGATATCAATAAACACAAATCTATTAAATATTAAGAAACTTGTCACCAAAAAAGACAGTTTTACTTTTCTAAAATTTCACAAATAGATCGTTGGATCGCCAGTTAAACACTTTGACGTACGGAATACTGATGTACAAAAGAAAGCATTTGTCTCTAAACCCACGCGAGGTCAGAGGGACGCCGCATACAAGACCAGCGGGGCGCCTCGGGGTACTTACACAACGCAAAGGGAGACCGAGGTGGTGACGAAATATTATGTTGTTTAGGTAGAAGAAACATTAAAGAGGCGACGGTGAAAACTGGGATTTACTGTATTACATGGTGTGGGTAATGGACCTTGAGAGAGAGAGAGAGAGAGAGAGAGAGAGAGAGAGAGAGAGAGAGAGAGAGAGAGAGAGAGAGAGAGAGAGAGAGAGAGAGAGAGAGAGAGAGAGAGAGAGAGAGAGAGAGAGAGAGAGAGAGAGAGAGTATACAAGTTATATTTTCTTTTTTTTCATATATGTTAAATATTTTTTTCTATAGCATTGCCCATAAATCTTTCTATACCTTGCAAAGGGCTATTTGTCTCATTTGTTTATTATTTGTTTGTAGATAGGCAGGTGTGTATAGATCTAAATCAGTATTATATAAGGTATAGAAGTAGACAGTTAATTTATGCCAGTAGATATTTTATATGTCCTTTTCTGTTCTCCAGGGCCGGAATCCTCTCTTATATAAAAAAAAACAAAAAACAAAACAAGATATAATAAAATAAAGTAAAACACCTCGCCACACTCTGGTCTGTATTACAAGCTTTGATCAGCGATGCGAACCTTCCCCGCCCGCCAGCCTTCACGCCCCAATGGTGCTGTCGTCTTGAGGCTCCACACGTAAACAAAGCGAACTAAAGGGAAGCGGACAAACTTGGTGCTCGCGGCTTGCCCTGAGTAACACATTCCGTCTCGTTGCGGCCAGTTTGGTGAGGGGCGGGGCGGGTCACCAGTCACCACTCCGCCTTCCTGCTTGCTGCCTGCCTTCCTACTTGCTGTTTTTCCAATGTGCGTGATCTTGTGGTGGTGGCGAAGTTAAGGGCACTTGACTAGTGTTCTTTTCAGGCTCGTCACACACACACACACACACACACACACACACACACACACACACACACACACACACACACACACACACACACACACACTTATTTCTTAGCATTAATACTGTTGTTGTTACTACTACTACTACTACTACTACTACTACTGCTACTACTACTACTACTACTACTACTACTACTACTATTACTACTACTACCACCGCCACCACTAATGCTACTACTGTTATTACAAACTGTACTCTTCTTCTTCTAATATTCTTTCCTTCTTTCTAGTATTTTTTTTGATGGGGAAGACTTAGAAGGCCGTTGCAGTGAAGTATTTTCCCTTAAGTTTCCGTAGAACTTGGCCAATCCCCTTAATAACAATCAGCAATAAGGGAGGACGAGGCTGATGGCGATGCGTGAGTCACCTTAGCGAGACAGACACACACACACACACACACACCTACACACCTGCGCTTCTCACCACCCACTCTTGGTTACCTTGCAGCGGGACGCGGGACACCGCCGCAGAGGGTCCAGTGCTAAGTCCATGCCACCATTAGTCAAGATTATTAGTGCGCTGGTGCGATCCGCCAAGATAGATTGCGTCATTGAGTCCACTGGAGGATAATGCTTCCCTAGGCACACACGAGGGAGCTGAACGGTGGAGGTGAGCAGGGAGAGGCGAGCATTGGTGATAATAGGGAGCCATGTCGACACCGCCGCGTCGCACAGAGACGCTGACTTCCACTTGTAGCTCTGAATAACTTACGGCGAGGCGGTGGCGGACCAAACAACGGTGGTGAAAAGTTATGCATACTGTTAAGAATAAACTAGTGAATGCGGAAAAATACATGAACGACAAGCGAATGTAAGTCAATACAAGCGACTGGACGAGACACGAGCGAAAAGTTGTGTAGATTGTTAAGAATATACTAGTAATTGGAAGCTATAGCGAAACACGAAAATAAGTCAATAAAAGCGAATTTCAAACAGTTATTGACTTTCAGGGCAGAAAATGACGAAACAAGAACTAATAGCAATGTATGCCGTTAGGAATATACAAGTAAAATATGTAAAAGAAAAAAAAAAAAACGAATATAAGTGAATGCAGGTTGACGATTTCAAACACCAACTAATGAGACATGATCGAAACGTTATGTAGACCATTAAGAATATACTAGTAACTGGGAGAAAAATGAATGGAAAACGATTATAAATGAAGACAAGTGAATGATTTAAACAACAACAACAACAACAACAACAACAACTGCTTAACTGATTTTCAGGATAGGAGCAGACGAGACGAGAGCGAAACACAGTTAGGGAACTAATAATATGGAAAAAATAACGAAAGCGAAAAGAATACGTGAATACAGATAAATGTCGCAGTGGTGAGGCGGATGTTGCCCTGGCGTCCCTCCCTCAAGCAGGTGGATCAGGCAGCGTGCGGTGTAACTCTTGATCTAGCATGTTCAGTCTGGCAATACGCGTCATCGAATCCCTCGTGTCTCCTCCTTGTCTAGCGGCCTCGTCCTCAGCGGCTCACGTGTCCTGGTCCGAGAACAGCGGCGCCCTGCAAGCACGTGGCGGGGACACGGCGGCTGTAACTGAACATGCCAACCTTTTCCCTTTAACTTTTTAATTTTTTTATTCTTTTATGTAACAGGGAGTATTGGCCAAGGACAACAACAAAAACAACAACAACAACAACAACAACAACAACAAAGATGAAAAAAAAAATCCACTGAGGTGCCAATCCCTAAAAAAGAGCGCCTCTCAACTTGAAGGAATGTTTAAATCGCTTTTAATCGCTTAGGAAATCATTTAAATCGCCGTGAACTCTTCGTCGGCCTCCATTCAGATCGAGTCCCTTGCACCATATTTTAGCGCCTCAAGTGCTTCATTACAGAGACTCGTAGCATTTTTAACTCGTGCCGGATATAGCGCCATTAACAGCCGGGAAGCGCTGCCGAATATACCGCGCCGGCAATGACACTTCACATTCCCGATGTTTCCTCGGGGCTCGTGTGTCAAGCAAACCTTAGGTGAAGAAGCCAAGTGTGTTGCAGTAAGCGCTGGTTGGGTAACGCTGCATAGGTAATTTGAAACGCTTTGTTCTCTCATTCACTGCTGCTTATCACATCTTTCCTTAATCGCTAACCACACTGAGACATCTTTTCTTGTTTTACAGCCACTTCCAAACATTGTACCGGCTAGACATTGCAAAATCTATTCTTTTCAGTCTTCTTTCTTGCAGATGCTTGTATAGATTCCATACATTACTTGTGGTGCTAAGAATTCTTGCATACCGCAGTGAAAGGGTTAGATGCATGTTTTCTCTCACTGCATCCATAAACTTTCTCTTAGGTTTTCCATTCTTTCTCCTGCCGGGTAGATCCATTTCCAGCATCACCATCACCGCATATTCTTCCTCGTCTCTTCCTGTCATACCTAGACCACATCAGCCTCGCCTCTGTACCTTTGTCCTTTGTATTAGTTCCTGATTTTCTCCAGCTTCGTCACTAATAGAGAAAATTGCAGCATCTTCATTCCAGCAACTTACATCTCCGCTTCTCGTCTTTAAGTAACCAATTTTTGATAAGTACTCACCTGGCAGGGGTCTCGACACTGGCAGAGCGGGCAGGCGGTGACAGGGTCGAGCACGAAGCCGTAGTCACACCCAAGGCGGCACAGCATTTCCCCGCAGCCGCTCTCCACTCGCTGTCTGTCGCACACCACCAGCTCCCGCGACGAGGCTCTGGTGGGGGAGAGAGGCAATGTTATGTTAATGACGGGTTTGGGGAGAAAGAAGGGATACAGATGCTGGAAATTTAAAGAAGAGGAAGATGCGTGTTTTTATACATATTTTTTGGGGGGAGTAAGATGAGGTACAGATATTAGGAATTCAAAAAAGAGGAAAATGTATAGATGTTGGGATTTAAAAAAAAAAAAGAGGATTTTTCTGTGGTGGAGAGGAAGAGACGATAAATATATGGAGAAGTTTTCGGGAGGAAGAGAGAGAAAATTACGTACTTCAACAGGAGAAAAAAAAACAAAAAAAACACTGGGAAGAATTGCGGAGAAAGGGAAGAGATATGTAAGGCAATTTAGCCTCTGAAGTGTCTTGCCACTCCTCTTCAGAAGCAGTGCAAGTCTCAGGAAGGAAGAACAACAGACACAGGCAAAGAGTTGCAGAGTTTACAATTATTCGTATTCCTTGGTAAAAAGAAGAAGGAAAAAAATGAAAACTTAAAAAAGGGAAAATAAAATATGCATATAGATTTACTTTCAGCTCAAGTCACAGGAAGGATGGACAAGAGAGAGGCAGAGAGTTGCAGAGTTTGCACGTATTCACATGCTTTTATTCAGGCAGTTTTCGCCTCTTATTCATATCACCTTGATGTTTTATTTTTTGTGGCACGCTGCGAAGATATATTGCTTTCATTACACTGTCAGTCGAGAGAGAGAGAGAGAGAGAGAGAGAGAGAGAGAGAGAGAGAGAGAGAGAGAGAGAGAGAGAGAGAGAGAGAGAGAGAGAGAGAGAGAGAGAGAGAGAGAGAGAGAGAGAGAGAGAGAGAGAGAGAGAGAGAGAGAGAGAGAGGGGGGGGCAAAAATCTAGACGCATTTTCGTGAATATTAAATTTGAAGTGCTCACATATTTCGCTATCAAATGATGTGAGGAAAATAATATATTATGATACCCTTCATATATATATATATATATATATATATATATATATATATATATATATATATATATATATATATATATATATATATATATATATATATATATATATATATATATATATATATATATATATATATATATATACACGTTCATATTTTTTTTAATTAATATTTTCTTTTCATTTTTTTTTCTCACAATTTCAATCCCCGGATATTGTTGAGTAGCGGAAGGAGGGAGGAAGAGAGGCAGAGGGAAGGGGGAATTAATTGCCTTACGAATATCAGTCACGGTGGTGGTGGTGGTGGTAGTAGAGATGGGTGGTGGTGGTGGTGGTGGTGGTGGTGGTGGTGGTAGTGGGGCGGGGGGAGAGAGAGAGAGAGAGAGAGAGAGAGAGAGAGAGAGAGAGAGAGAGAGAGAGAGAGAGAGAGAGAGAGAGAGAGAGAGAGAGAGAGAGAGAGAGAGAGAGAGAGAGAGAGAGAGAGAGAGAGAGAGAGAGAGAGAGAGGGGGGGTGTAAAAAAAAAAAAACTACCTAAGTGGCGGGGATGTCAATTATATAAAACGAGGAAGCGAGCGTATTCCATTCCAAGATTTGATGGAGGAGGAGGAGGAGGAGGAGGAGGATTATAGAAGGGAGAAGGGAGGAGGGAGATGGAAGGTGAGGAGAGGAGAGGCGAGGCGAGGAGAGAAGAGGAGGATGACGCGAGTACAAAAAAGTGATGGTGATAGAAAGGAGGACGAAAAAGAAAGAAAGGAGGAGGAGGAGGAGGAGGAGGAGGAGGAGGAGGAGGAGGAGGAGGAGGAGGAGGAGGAGCAGAAATACTTATAGCAATAAGAATAAGGCTAAAAAGAAGGAGAGGAACAACGACAACAACAACAAAAAGAAAAGCACCACCACCACCACCATCACATACAACTCCAAAAAAAAAAAAAAGTACGAGAAGACGAAGAGGAGCAAGAGAGGGAGAGAGGAGAAAGAGAATAATAATAAAAAAACAATGACACCACCACCACAAATAGAAAAAAACAAGAAAATTACAAAAAAAAAAAAAAGACGACGAAGAAGCGCATGATAAGAAGAGAAGGAGGAGGAGGAGGAGGAGGAGGAGGAGGAGTACAATAACAGCAACAACAATAACAACAACAAAAGAAATTTAATCCCCCACAAAAAAAAAAAAGAAAAGAGTATAAGACGACGAGAACAAAGGATGATAAGCCTGGTGACTCACTTAGTGCCGGGAACTTGTGTGCCGAAATCGTCCACACACCAACACTGGCCCAGCGGGTTGCACTGCACGGGGAGATAGGCGCCGTTCTCGTCACACGCCGGGGTGGGCACGGCCAGCGTCACGCCCTCCAGCTCCACCAGGTCACGCAGGTACTCACACACTGCAGGTCAGGTCAAGATAAGCATGTTAGGTCACGAGAAGCAGGTCAGGTCACGGAAGGCATGTTAGCTGGTTAGGTTTATTTAAATATGGTTAGATCTCTCTCTCTCTCTCTCTCTCTCTCTCTCTCTCTCTCTCTCTCTCTCTCTCTCTCTCTCTCTCTCTCTCTCTCTCTCTCTCTCTCTCTCTCTCTCTCTCTCTCTCTGTGTGTGTGTGTGTGTGTGTGTGTGTGTGTGTGTGTGTGTGTGTGTGTGTGTGTGTGTACGTGCAGCGTGTGTGAGTGCAGCGTTTGTGTATGCGCGCAGCGGTGCCTTCAAGCTGCATCTTCAGCAAGGCCCGCAGGGAAGTCCAAGCTTTTCAAACCTCAAAGCAGATTTATATAAGACGTTCGGTAGAGAATAAACAGCGAGAAATTAGATCTGGCTTGCGAGTGGCTCAGAAAGGCGAGAGGCGGATGGAGGACGAGGCTTTTTCTACTCCTGGAATAAGAAACGAGAGCGAGAGAGAGGGTTACCAGGGAAGCAGGAGCTGCATTTTACATTTTACAAGGAAAACACAAGGAACAAGAGTTAATCATTTCGTGAAAGCAGGAGCAAAAGGAGCTAAAATATAGCCGGTACTGCGAAATAATGGGGAACATTTTTATTAACTGTGTTGAAGAAAATGAACTTGTACTGTCAAATAGAGAGGAAAAGATGTAAAGGAAACATGAACAAAAGAACTGATAATTTCGTGGAAGCAGGGGGAGGAAGAGGAGAAAAAAATAAAGCTGGTATTGCGAAATAAAGGAGAAAAGTTAGTACTGTTCAGTGAGAGGAAGATGAAAAAAATGAACTTGCTGAGAAATAAATGCAAGAGAAATGCTGAGAAATAAAGAAAAAAGTAACGATAACTGAGTGAAAATGAAGAAAGTGTATTTATATTATGACATTATGTAAAAAAAAAAAAAATGTAATAAGGAAGTAAAAAGGATGAAGGAAATAAGACTGTGCTAAGAAAAAAAAAAAAGGAGAAAAGTGCCTAGAATCCGTGAAAGGAAGAGGAGGGATATATATAAGCTTGTAATGGAAAATTGAGGAGGAAAAAATCACTCCTACTCTGTGAAAAGAACGGGAAGAGAAGTGTGCGAAAAAAAAAATGTGGAAAATGTATCCATATCTTTTAAGGTAAAGCAACAACCTGGATACGAACGAGTGAGCGAGCGAGCGAATGAATGAATGAGTAAACAGGATAACTGAGGCTGAAACAACAACATACTAATCAAGTGCAAGTGAGTGAGCCAGTTACCGAGTGAGTGAGTGAGTAGGACAATCAAGAACGAGGCGACAAGAACTGAGTCAAGAGGAAATGAGTGAGTGAGAGAGTGAGTGCGTGAGTGGGTAAGTGAATACAAGAATCGAGGGCGAGACGGGAACAACTGAGTCATGAGTGAGTGAGTGAGTTAATAGATAAATAGAATAACTGAACAAGGCAGCATTAAGTGTGAGTGAGAGAGTGAACGAGAGAATAAGCGATTGAGGACGATGAAGGCTACAAAAGAGTACACAAGGAACAGCACAACAGGGCCAATCCACACCGACACTCACTAGTGGGTCCCTGCAGGAGACCGTGTTCCAGGGGCAGGTTTTGAGGCGGCACACAGGAGGGGCCGCAGCCAGGCACCACGCAGCACTTCAGGTCCTCTCCACATTCAGAGTCCGAGGCGCAGCGCTCACCCCCGCACAGTTCGGCGCTCGCTGATCTCACGAAGGGACACTGGCCGGGTTTGGTCGCCTCTGCAGGGAAGATTTCACTTGGCAATGATTTGGCTTAACGTGTCTTTCACTGGTAAAAACTAAAACTCTTTGCCTTTTCTGTGTTCTTCTCTTCTTTCCTCCGACTAGTTGTAAAAGGGAGATAGGAAAAAAAAAACAGTAGTCTCAGAAATCACGGTGTTAATGCTAAGTTATGGGGAGGTTTTCAAAGATGATAAGACACATTTACGGGTGGGGATAATAGGTAGTAACAAGTAGGCATGTTTTATACAGGGACTGCTACTTGTAGGTCTAGGGACTTCTTACAGATTTTCTTCTTCTTCTTCTTATTATTATTATTTCTTTTTAAGGAATATAAGAAGATAACACAGGGGAAGGTGATATAAGCCATCAGATCACAGGCAGTGTGTGTAAAAAATTTACCTGCCTGTTTCTATTTCTATTTGGGAAGCTACAAGAAGCCATCTAACTAACAGCATTAAAATCAAAATGAGAGAGAGAGAGAGAGAGAGAGAGAGAGAGAGAGAGAGAGAGAGAGAGAGAGAGAGAGAGAGAGAGAGAGAGAGAGAGAGAGAGAGAGAGAGAGAGAGAAAACAGAAAAATGAGAGAGAATAAAAAAGAAAAAGAGATTAAAAGAAAGAAAAAGTAAGAAAACAGAAGCTCACAAGATGCAGAAAATCCTTTAGAATCCTTTGTGTTCGTAATTCACTCCCATCTCATTAATTTACTTTTTTTTTTCCTCCCCCGACCCCAAAATCCTGACGTGAAAACAATGCCAGCTCAACCTTGGCGGCGGTGGGCGGCGCTTCTCCGACCCAACCAGACCACCACCACCACCACCACCAACCGGAGAGGAAGCGACGCAAACACAGACGCTCCGAATTCTGTTGTCAGCGAAAGTCTGAGTGTGCAATTAAATTTTCTGTTCCTCCCGCGTCAAGTGAGAGAGAGAGAGAGAGAGAGAGAGAGAGAGAGAGAGAGAGAGAGAGAGAGAGAGAGAGAGAGAGAGAGAGAGAGAGAGAGAGAGAGAGAGAGAGAGAGAGAGAGAGAGAGAGAGAGAGAGAGAGTAACCAAATAAAAAAAAAAACTCCCCTCCTCAAAGAAATAAAACAGCGATAAGCGAACTGCCGCGTGAAAAACCAGCGACATTTTCCCGGTCGTTGTATTTCGCGGGTGAGACAAGACGCGGAAAAATTAAGCGCGCGTAAATCGTGACACATAATCGTAATTACGCGCGCCTTCAATTTATGGGGCGAGGGAGTATGGCAGTATGAATCAACATGGAGAACTATCGTGCTCACCTGGGAGAGGGAGAGAGAGGGAGAGAGAAAGAGGGGGAGAGGGTGAGGGAGACAGTAGGAAGGAGAATGTCAGTGAGGGGAAAGTAGGAGGAGGAGGAGGAGGAAAACATGAAAGGAAGATAGGGGAGAGAGGAGGAGAGGAGGGGAAGAGGGAGAGGATGAGTAGGAAGGAAAGAATGTCATTGAAAGGAGAGGTAAAGGAGAAACTGAGAGAGAGAGAGAGAGAGAGAGAGAGAGAGAGAGAGAGAGAGAGAGAGAGAGAGAGAGAGAGAGAGAGAGAGAGAGAGAGAGAGAGAGAGAGAGAGAGAGAGAGAGAGAGAGAGAGAGAGAGAGAGAGAGAGAGACAGTGAGTTGAAGCAGGAGAATAACGCAGAGAGAGAGAGAGAGAGAGAGAGAGAGAGAGAGAGAGAGAGAGAGAGAGAGAGAGAGAGAGAGAGAGAGAGAGAGAGAGAGAGAGAGAGAGAGAGAGAGAGAGAGAGAGAGAGAGAGAGAGAGAGAGAGAGAGAGAGAGAGAGAGAGAGAGAGAGGAACAAAGGTTGAAGGGAGAGGAAAGAGTTGAAAGCATGACAGCAGGTGGGTGATTGGAGGCTGGGGAGAGGAGGGGAGGGGAGGTGGAGCAAGGTGTGAAGGAAGAGGAAGAGGAGAGGAGAGAGAGAGAGAGAGAGAGAGAGAGAGAGAGAGAGAGAGAGAGAGAGAGAGAGAGAGAGAGAGAGAGAGAGAGAGAGAGAGAGAGAGAGAGAGAGAGAGAGAGAGAGAGAGAGATAGGCGACAACAGCAAACGTTAAATTTCCATGTGTATCAAGCGAGGGAAGAAGAGAACTATACACTCCTTCAGTTTACCATAATGAATATGTAACTTTCTTGTCCTCCTCCTCCACCTCCCCCTCCCATTCCTCCTCTTCGTCCTCTTCGTTCCCTTCCTCCTCCTCTTCCTCAATGCTGGAATACCGATGATGCGTTTGCGTGTGGGGGCTCTCTCTCTCTCTCTCTCTCTCTCTCTCTCTCTCTCTCTCTCTCTCTCTCTCTCTCTCTCTCTCTCTCTCTCTCTCTCTCTCTCTATGATTTTAACCACCAATGTTTTTCCTCAACAGGGTTTCATCATTTCCTACTATTTTTCTTCTCATTTCCTTCTTTCTACTACTTTCTTTGCAGTGATTTTTTTTTCTCTATCTCGAGTACAGCTGGTGTTATTTTTTTAATTATTTTTGTTTTATTGCTCCAGTTCTAGATAGTTTTTATTTTTAGGCATTTCTTTTCATTCTAGGTCCTTTATTTTTTTTCTTTCTGTTTGAGCTGCTTTCATTGTTTCAGTTCTGCCTCTGTGTTAGCTGTAGTTACTTTTATTGTTTTTATTCCATTTACTTTTTTTTTCAGTATTTTTTCGTTTCTTTTAGACGCGGCGACAGAAACACGCAGAGACAGACAGAGAGAGAGAAAAAAAACACCTATAAAAACTCGATCTATCTCGGTAGCCTTTGAAAACAGAGCTGATGAATATAACAACATAAAAAAAAAAAACATAGCAACATAAGGAAAGTTACAAGAAACCATGAAACCTACACGTGGCAGTCCCTGTATAAAACACACCTACCTACCTATTTCCACCTATCACCGCCATCCAGGAATATGTCTAACCTTCTAAACACCCCCTATTGACTCGCCGCTAACAACCTGATTAAAGTGAAGTTACAAGACTACACGTGGCAGTCCCTGCATGAAACACATCCATCTACCCCCCCACCTGTCATCCTCATCTACATATAAGTTTGACCTTCTAAACCTGATTGCTGAATCTATTCCATTTTCTTCCTATCTCCCTTTTAAAACTAATCAGAGGAAGAGAGAAGAAAACAATCTATTCAAAAGCGTTTACATATCTAGGCGAAGATTTTTTTCTTGGTTT
>NC_087175.1:16220892-16240892 GCF_035594125.1 Scylla paramamosain
TTCTTAAACTCTAGCATCCCGTGTTTGTTGAGTGCTTTTTGACCACTGTCTTTCACTTCTACTCGTGCTGCTGTTGTTAGTCCACCTCTTGTTGTACAGATGAAGAGAGAAAGATGGGGGAGAGAATTAAGACCTGATAGGTTAATACAGGCAGGTATACGTACATTTAAAAGTAGGAATAGATATATAGGTTCATAGATTGGTAGGTAGGTAGATACAGAGGTGGGTATACAGTTGGTTCACATCTTGTTGTACATATGAATAGAGAGTTAGGGAGAGTAAGGTAGAGATGGATGGAGTAATACTGGCGGGTATACGTATATGCAAAGATAGGGATGGATAGATAGGCTGGTTGGTAGATGGATAGGTGGTCAAACAGATAGATAAATAGATAGATAAAGTGATAGACATACTAAAAGATAACTGAATAGATTGTAAGGGTAAAAACAGTAATTGTTTCAGTTATAGTAGTTATAGAAGTAGTAGTAGTAGTAGTAGTAGTAGTAGTAGTAGTAGTAGTAGTAGTAGTAGTAGTAGTAGTAGTAGTAGCAGCAGCAGCATCAGCAGCAGTTATTGTTGATAAGTCTTGTATTTGTTCATGTGGATTTTGATGTTGTCATTCTAGCTTTTATTGTTGTTGTACTCGTAGGTGCTAACAGTGGTTGTGGTGGTGGCGGCGGTAATGGTTCTTGTTGTCGGTGCGTCAGGTATTAATTAACCGAGACCATAATTTGTCTTTGTGCCTTGGATTAATTTGTTTACATCAATGGGGGGATGACACGACACTCCCGCCGCGCGATTCTTACAAAGGCGACCAATGAGCGCGTGATTAGCAGCGGACGTTGTTGTGGCTTTGTGAGGCTGAATTTCTCACACACACACACACACACACACACACACACACACACACACACACACACACACACACACACACACACACACATACACACAACTTTGTAAAGCTAGCTTGAATTACGAAATACTAATGATCATGATGACAAAAAAAGAAAACAATGCAATAGACACAAAGTAGGTAAAAGTATTATAATCCTCGATATCATTAGAGAAAGGGAAACTGCATGAAGTCATCAGGCCTGCAGGTGGCAGTCTCTGTATAACACATGCCTGTCTATTTCCACTATCATCTCCATCCACAAAATTACCTAATCTTCTTTTAAAGCTCCCTATCGACCCGGCACTAATAATAACCTGATTGCTGAGCCTGTTCAAGTCATCTACCACTCTATTTGAGAAACTGCAAGAGTCCATTATTGTCCCTGTATAAATCATGCCTACCTACGAGTATTTGCAACTATCATTCCCATCCATGAATTTGCCTAATCTTTTAAAAGCTCCCTATTGACCCGGCACTAATAACCTGATTACTAAGTCTATTCCAGTCATATAGTGAGAACACTATCGTTATCATCATCATGATCAGCTAAGCCATCACAGGATTTGAAGCGATATCAAGATGACGTGATGCAATGAAGGTATTGCCACATCGTTAATCTTCTATGACAATAATCCACACTTGTGTAAGAACACTATTAATTTTACTAACGGCGCTGTGTGTGTGTGTGTGTGTGTGTGTGTGTGTGTGTGTGTGTGTGTGTGTGTGTGTGTGTGTGTGTGTGTGTGTGTGTGTGTGTGTGTGTGTGTGTGTGTGTGTGTGTGTGTGTGTGTGTGTGTGTGTGTGTGTGTGTGTGTGTGTGTTTCCATCACAAAGAGGTTATATTTGGGACAAAATCAGCACCACACAATGCCTGACACTTCAGCCTGAATATTAACGCCATTTCAACAATTCAGACTTCATCAAATTATATAAAAAGAGAGAGAGAGAGAAAAAAAAAAGATTAACTGATCATATTCCTCTGTTCGTGTTGTTCTCTTGCTCGAAATTTATGAGTTACACTTCAAATATTATAAGTTGAGAATATTTACAAGTTGAAATATGAGATTACGCTTCCTGTGATCAATGTAATCTTTCATCACTGTTTCTATGCCTTGTACTTCTACGTTTTCTATTGCCAGTGTTAGGAAGGACACCATCCTAGGCCAAATATAAGTCAAAGACATGTAAATTTCAAATGTGCGGTGAAGTTTTCTGCAATTTTACTTCTCTAATCCCTATTTAATAACACTCCCAATGTGTTATTAAATGTGTTAGGAAAGGCTTAGGGATTGCTGGTGTATGAAGGAAACGATCTCAGTTTACATATTTTAAGATAAGGATATTTAAAAGTTCAAACGCGAGGTGACGCCAACACTGGGGTTATGCAGCAAGGATACCACTGTGGGGGCGTGTAATTATTGGGTCATTCAGCGAGCAATCAGCGGGCCAGCGGCGGCGTGACACACTCGGTGACGCGGGATCAGCACCCTAGTTTTTATTCAATGTACATGCGTGGGAGGGAGGGGGAGGGGTTTGGTGGAGGAGCGGAGGGGACTGTGAACACACACACACACACATACACACACACACATTTCTCTGATAAACCGTCAATTATTATTATCATTATCACAGTTCTCTCTCTCTCTCTCTCTCTCTCTCTCTCTCTCTCTCTCTCTCTCTCTCTCTCTCTCTCTCTCTCTCTCTCTCTCTCTCTCTCTCTCTCTCTCCGTCCTCTTTAATTTCATCTCTTCCTTTATTTCCTCTCACTTCACAGTCTTCTGAACCCTTCCTTCTTTTTCATCTCTCTCTCTCTCTCTCTCTCTCTCTCTCTCTCTCTCTCTCTCTCTCTCTCTCTCTCTCTCTCTCTCTCTCTTTCGTCACTTCCTCATTCCAGTCTTTTTCTTTCACTCATTTGTTGTCTTTTATCCTTCGATTTTTCACTTCATTTCCCTCTTTCTCTCTCTGCTCTTAATTCTATTCCCTTGTCATCTGTTTTTACCTATTTCCCTCTTCGTGACACCTACATCCACCTCTCTCTCTCTCTCTCTCTCTCTCTCTCTCTCTCTCTCTCTCTCTCTCTCTCTCTCTCTCTCTCTCTCTCTCAGGGAAAGAAAGGAATACTTATTTCCTTAATTTAGGGACACTCGTCTAATTCTGCTCTATAATAAAACCACATCTCTCTCTCTCTCTCTCTCTCTCTCTCTCTCTCTCTCTCTCTCTCTCTCTCTCTCTCTCTCTCTCTCTCTCTCTCTCTCCCCCGCAAAACAAAACCCACGCAGAACTCACGCGTCTCATTGTCACAGTTGACCTCGTGGGCGGCGCCGAGGGACCTGGGCACCTTGTTACCCTGCGGATCCACACACCAGCAGATGAGGCCGTTCCTGGAGCACTGGCGGGCCACGTATAGTCCGTCTTCCTCCCGACACTGCGGCACATAACCTTTGCCTCGCCGCTCCGTCACCACCAGCAGCTCCGCGATCATCTTCTGCTGCAGACACGCTGGGGGAGGAAGGTGAAGGATGTGTTAGGGGTGATGGGTGTGTGTCGGTGGGTGGGTGTTAGTGGGAGGTTTGTTTATAGGTGTGCTGGTTGGGTTGGTGGGTGTATGTGGTGTGGGAAGCTGGGTGTCGGTGGTGGGTGTACGTTGTGTAATAATAATAATAATAATAATAATAATAATAATAATAATAATAATAATAATAATAATAATAATAATAATAACAATAGTGTGTGTGTGTATGTGTGTGTGTGGCTATGTCTGCTTGTCCGTGTTTGTGTTAGTGTTTCCATTTCTCTCTCTCTCTCTCTCTCTCTCTCTCTCTCTCTCTCTCTCTCTCTCTCTCTCTCTCTCTCTCTCTCTCTCTCTCTCATTCTCATACTGTCCTCTCATTTTTCCTCCTTTCACATCCTCTCTCATCCTCTCCTGTTCTCTGCGGTCTGTCTGTCTCCTCTCTGCCCGCCGCTGTCTATATTCTATCATATTAGTCAGCCTCCTACTTCCATCACACACACACACACACACACACACACACACACACACACACACACACACACACACACCAACCCCCACTCACCGGCCCAAACACGTGAGCACACACAAACACGCACACATACATACATGCACGCACAAAGATATACATAACCACCCACCCTCATCAACTCAACCCCCCGCCACACACACACACACACACACACACACACACACACACACACACACACACACACACACACACACACACACACACACATACAAACAAACACACACACCTGTCAGGTTAGCCGGCTGGACACAATGCTGGCCACAAATGTCGGAGATGCAACACTTCTGAGTGGATGGACACTGGAGGTCATGCAGGCAGGAGGCCCCGCACCTCATCTCCTCCTCCTCGCCTCCCACGCCCACTACTCCGCCGCCGCCCTCCACCGGACACTGGCCTGGCTTCTTCAGCTCATCCACAGCCGCACAACACACGCCGTAGTCACGTCCTGGGGAAGAGAGTGGTGATAACTATTAACTATTTCAACTTTCCCACAATGATCTTCAGTTTTTAAAAGACTTACGTTTTCGTATCATAGTCTCTTACACATTTCTGTAGATGTTTCTGTAGATGGTGTGTTTCTGTAGATGTATAGATGAAATTAGACTTTTTTTTTTTTTTCTATGTTCCATTCTTACCTACAACGTTGACAAGACTTATGTTTTCCATCCTACATTCCAGACCCTCACCCTCACACACACCAATACCCCTTAACGCACCCCACGCGAACGCACCCTGACAAACTATAACCTATGCAAAAAGAAAATAATTTGTTCCACCAAAAACAAACGTTACTGATTTTTCATGATCTTTTTATTTTGCTCAAAAGTTTAAAGTTTCTTATCAAAAAACCGTAAGGAAAAAGGCAAAATTCTTTAGCCATAAGCCGTGCGAAAATAACACCAAACATTCAAATCACAAAAACATTAACGAAATCGCAAATTACTCTCACCAACGCCTAAAAAAAAAAAAAATAAAAAAATAAAAAACAAAATAAATAAATAAATAAATAAATAAACTCACAAACCACAACCCATTTCATCCTACCTCCATCGAAACTCTCGCCCTCAACTCACACACACTAGCCATAACCTAACCCACGCTGACACTGTACACCGCCTAAAACGTCCCTCATAAGCATGCCACGCCCGCGTAAACAAGATTCACTCGTGCCGAACCAGCGAGGAGTGAACAGCGCGGGATAGACCAGATAATAGACTTTCAATGCACGCGGGAGGCACAGCGTTAGGGAGACGAGCAAAGGGAGGCGGCATGGGGTAAGAACAAGAGGATGAGACCCACACGAGACTGGAAATAAACGAAAAGAGAAAGAGGTTTGATTCTGTGAGGAAGGGAAGAGAGAGAGAGAGAGAGAGAGAGAGAGAGAGAGAGAGAGAGAGAGAGAGAGAGAGAGAGAGAGAGAGAGAGAGAGAGAGAGAGAGAGAAAGCACAAGAGACGAAAAAAAGAGAAATAATAAATGTGTACACCAGATACTGCTTATATCATTAAGTTTGCACAATTAGAGAGAGATTATAAAAATTTCCCATTCTCTTCCTCCCCCTTGATAAAAAATATTTAATCTCGCACAAAAGTTTAATCCCATTTCAGACAAGAGGAGGAATTTGAGACCACACGAGAGAACGCAATTATTGTTAGGTTTTGAGATAATTTTCCGCTCCCAACAATTTTAAAGGTCTGCTATTTCTGTCCATTTCTTTATATTTTTTTCTTTAATTTTCTTCAATGGTCTGAAAGCATATACATTCAAACGAGAGAGAGAGAGAGAGAGAGAGAGAGAGAGAGAGAGAGAGAGAGAGAGAGAGAGAGAGAGAGAGAGAGAGAGAGAGAGAGAGAGAGAGAGAGAGAGAGAGAGAGAGAGAGAGAGAGAGAGAGAGAGAGAGAGAGAGAGAGAGAGAGAGAGAGAGAGAGAGATTTAAGAGGGAGCAGACTGGCAGATAAAAAAGAAAATATGCCAGGAAATGAAGCAAGAAAGGAAATTAAGAAAATAGAAAAAAATATTGGAAAAAAAGGCATGAAGGAGAGCAATAATGTTTTCCACTTATCAATTTTTTTAGGCTTTTGACACCAAATTCTTAGGACTTGTTACCACTTTTAACACACTTTCTGACATTCATTGCAAATTGATACCCATTCTTTCGTACCCATCACAAATTTGGCATCAATTCCTTGGCACCTACTGCAAGTTTTAATATCCATTGTTTTTTGGCACCCACAAATTATCAAACATCGATTTCTTGGCACCCATTACAACTTTTGGCGCTCATACTCTGGCACTATTATTCTTTTGACACCAATTCCTTGACACTATTACCATTTTGACACCGACTTTTTTTTTGCACTATTATAACTTTTCACATTAATATTCTGGTACTATTATTTGACACCAATGCCTTGAGATTATTACCATTTTGACACCACTTCCTTGAGACTTGCCATTTCAACTCCTTGGCACCAACTACGACTCTCCATACACATTGCCTGGCACTCACCTGGCGAGACGTCACACTTGTAGAGCGGCGGGCAGCTGGGCGTGCCTGGGTTGCTGCCACACAGGAAGGGGCGCTGCTGGTCCTCTCCCATCATGAGCGGCTCCCCCATGGCGCACAGGCTGGACAGGCTGCGGGGCTTCTTACCTGCACAGGGGGAGAGAAAGAAAGACACGGCTTGGTTATTGAGTAAGTAACATCGCTTTTCTTGTTGCCGCTTCTTAAGGTCGTGGAGAGGAAATGAGAAATGACCGGGTTAGTTATTGAAGCACGAACACTGCCTTTTGCTGCTGCTTCTTAAAGGTCGTGAAGGGAAAATTACAACAACACGGGTTAGCTATTGGCGAAACAGCAATGGTCTTTTGGTGGCTGTTTTTAAGTATTAAGAAGAAGCGTTATTTGTATAACGGTTATGGAGGCAAAATGATAAAAAAATACATCCCTTTATTCTTTCACCTAATGTTTGTCCACATTTCTATTCCTCGTCCAGTATAGGTCCTCTTATCACACCAACTGTCTGTCCCCCAAAAACGAAACATTCACACAGCACTCGGAAGCAAAACACCCCACAACTTGTGTATACCCCGCATCCTACACTACACTTCACGAACACGCAGACTAATCATGTATACTTTGCCCCCTTCCCTCTCCCTCCTCAACCTTCCTGCCCTTCCTTACCCTCCCTGTACACTCAGTTGTGAATGCAGGTTAGTTTACGCTCTACATTTTGTTGACACGCAGACTAATCATGTATACTCTTCCACCTCGCCCTCCTTTCCTTCTCCCTCTCCCTCTCCTTCCTTCCCCTCCCCGCAGTGCTCAAGTTGTCAATGCGAGTAAGTTAGGGAGAAAAGCAGGCGGGATTAAGCACACTTTTCTCAGGCCAGTGTACACTTAATTAAGGTAAAAGTTTGCCTGGCTTGGGTTTATCCCGGCCGTGCCTGACCCGAGGTGTGCGACAGATTAAAAATGCGAGTTAATCAGGTGTCTTTTTTTCTTTTTTTTCAATTTCTTGGTAAGGACGGTACTCATGCTTTTCTCTCTCTCTCTCTCTCTCTCTCTCTCTCTCTCTCTCTCTCTCTCTCTCTCTCTCTCTCTCTCTCTCTCTATCTTTCACCCTTCATCTCCTTTACCGTTACCTTTACTCTTGTGCCTGCCTCTCCCTTTCTATCTCTATCTATCGTATGTGTGTGTGTGTGTGTGTGTGTGTGTGTGTGTGTGTGTGTGTGTGTGTGTGTGTGTGTGTGTGTGTGTGTGTGTGTGTGTGTGACTTTCGTGACTCATGTTCTGATTAAGCCCGTGGGAAAAAGAAAGGAAAAAGGAAGAAAGAAAAGAAAAGGGAGGTGAAGGGAGGGGAAAAAATGGAGGATGAGGATGATGGGAATCATGGGAAGAAAAAAATGTTAACGGAGGGAAAAACTGTTGAAAGTGAGGAAAAAAGTGAAGGAACAACAAAAATGGATGAAGAGGAGAGAAAAGGAGGACAAGGAGGAGGAATGAACTGGAAAATAAGAGTGAACGAGGGAAAAAAGAAAAGGGGGGAGAGAGAGAGAGAGAGAGAGAGAGAGAGAGAGAGAGAGAGAGAGAGAGAGAGAGAGAGAGAGAGAGAGAGAGAGAATAGGGGTGAATGAAGACAAGAGAAAATGATTAAACGAAGGACAAAAGGAAAAAAAAGGGACGAAAGGAAAAAAAAAAAGATAAATGTGAAACAAGAACAGAAGCAAACAGAGGGAGGGAAATTAAAAAAAGAAATAAAATAAACAAATAAAATCAATAATATCATCAGAAGTTAAAGACGCACAAAAAAAAAGATAACGACAAAAAAAAAAAAACTGAGTAAACGATGACCCACCCCCCAAAAAAAAAAAAAGTAAAATGAGGTAAAAAAAAAAATACAAACTAAGTAACAAAGAAACCCGTGTAATTCCATCTGACTTTATATAGAGACAAAAAATATTAATAATAATAACCACAAAAATGCACACGCTTTGTATACTCCATTCAATAAGTCAGAAGATGAGAGAGAGAGAGAGAGAGAGAGAGAGAGAGAGAGAGAGAGAGAGAGAGAGAGAGAGAGAGAGAGAGAGAGAGAGAGAGAGAGAGAGAGAGAGAGAGAGAGAGTTGAGACCGGAGGCGAGATGGCGGAGAGAGAGAGAGAGAGAGAGAGAGAAAAGAAAAAAAAAAAAAGGACTAAAATAAATAAAAATCTTAGCTCTTATGTATACTGCAGCGACCCGAAAGGAAGAGAAGGGAAAATAGCCTCTCTCGTGCCGATAAAATATTAATTATCTTGTTCATTTACCGTGTTATCCAAGAACAAACACAATGCCATTGAGAAGGATTTTTTTTTTTTATTGAGCGTTTTTCTTTTCGCAACGCTGCCTCAGGGTGGGGGAGGGGAGGGGTAAACATACATACACACACACACACACACACACACACACACACACACACACACAGTAAACACACGGTCTCTCTCTCTCTCTCTCTCTCTCTCTCTCTCTCTCTCTCTCTCTCTCTCTCTCTCTCTCTCTGTCTCTCTCTTCCAGTAAAATGCTGTTGAATACGTAGCTTATACGCTTCAATATTTACCAATAAAACCGTTAATTTTTTTTATAATTCTTAGTGTAAACGCCATTGATAATTTTTTGTGTCCGGAATACGTTATCAATAGATTTAATCCCTTCACCATTGGCAAGATGAATAAACACACAATAGTTAAGGCAATGAATAAGTATTTGTTGTTTCTTTCTCCTGTACAAGCAAAAACAATTAAGAGTCTTTCATTTCATCTCATTCTTTCAGTTATTCAACCCACACCCACGCGCATACACACACACACACGCACACATTTCACTGCTCTGTCTGTCTGCCCCACTCTTTCACTTTATCCTCACATCTCACGCTCGCCCTTGTCTGGTTTTGTCCATCATTCCCCGTTCTTATAAGATCTGTCTATTCCTTAATGTTTGGTGCTCCTGTTTAGTCACCATGTGTAATCTCTACTGTCTTAATGCACGTTTTCTTCCCACCTATTTATTACGTTGTCACTTTTCCTTCCCCAACCTAGTAATTACCACGCCACTCCTCTTTTCCTCTCTTCAGTCTTAATGTTCTCCTTCCATCACTTCGTAATTACCACGTCACTTCTCTCTACTCTTGTAATGCGCTTCTATACCTACTAATTACCATACCACTCCTCGCTACTCCTTTACCACCTTAATGCATTCCTTCCTCCCCATCTACTAATTATTATGTCACCTCTCTATTTCTCCGTCATCTGAATGCACTTCCCTATCCTTTATTTACCATAGCTCTTCTCTTGACAGTCTTCATGTACTTCTTTCCCTATCTTTTAGCGTACTGCTACTCTCTACTCTTGTAATGTATTTCTTTTACACAATTCCTTGACAAAATTACCGTCTTAAAGCACTTCTTAACCCACCTTTTAATTACCATACTACTTTCCTCTACTCTCAAAATTCTCTCCTTCCACCATCCTCCTCTTTACACTGCTTAGATAAACCTTTCCAATCAGCCAGTCTCGTCACAAGCGCAAGAATCATTGGCGTTATCAAGAAACACTCGTGAATTCCTCCCTCCGGAGAAATGTGTGGCGCGTTATAGGAAATATCCTTGACTGCCCATAAATCAAAGAGCAGCTACCGAACATACAAGGTGAAGTTACCGTGGCAAAGATCATGTCTGCGTAATCCCATCAAGAGCTCTTTTCTACTGGACTTCTATTCAGAGCAGGATCAATATAGAATGGTATCCGTTAGGTGTCCTGGGCCAGACTGCTTCATGGTAAATAAAGAAAATGCTAATGCCAATATTGTGCAGTCCCAAGTGGTGGTAAGACACTTCTCATAATTTTTACATATTTCTTGCCGTTTTTGTTTATTTATTTATTTTATTTTATTATTATTATTTTTTTTTTTTAGATTTCTGGTACTCTTAGCCAGATTTCTTCACACGTAAAGAAGATATTAATTCCAACATCGTACAGTTCATAGTAGTGCTAAGTCACAGTCGGGTGGGTTTTTGGATAGGGGATACCCAAAATATCTCCTTTAACCTGTACAATCCCCAACATGAAAAATGGTGTATTATGTATTAATATAAAAAAAAAACTATAGATGTTCCTTTAGACTCTTTAGACAGGCACCTTCACTGGGCCTCTTAAAAAATGCGAAATATTTTAGATAAGAATGGCCAAACAGCCTCTATTTATCACATCCTTTGTTTTTCTGTAAGACCTTTGTGGAGCTCTTCATATAAAACAGTTCAGTAGTCCATATATTAATTCCTATATAATTCAGTAACATGAAATTCACTAAACTCCGTGGCGTGACTACTCGGAGCAAGAAAATGGTTAGTAATCAGGGAAAAACCATGCCAAATACTAGGAAAGTGTTAATAGACATGAAATAACTAACTCCATGACATCAATACCTAAGCCTCCCGTATAAGAAGCACGGCGCTCTGGGTTCAGTAAACATTCTCCAATCGTACTTTCACGTAATTTTTAACGCTTTCTCCTACGCTAGTAACTCGCCCCTCCTTCCTCCCTTCCTCCCCCGCGCTGAAACACGCCACCGGAAACTTAACTGGCTATCTATTCTGTATATTTTTCCTCAGCGGGCGTGATTGGTGGTCGCTTTTGGGGGAGAGCTTTCCTGATTGGTGTGTCGAGTGTCCAGGGACGGGCCCTGTATGTTTCTCCTTGCCTTTAGTGGACAGCTGGGTAAGTAAAGGGCATTCATTAGATCGCAGGAATACACGAGTTCTTAGCACCGTGTTGGTAGATGAGTGAGTGATATGAATGAAACCACAAACATGGAGTCGTCCGGAGTAAGAAAAAAAAAAAAAAAAATAGAACGGGGCCTTACTTGTAGTCGTAGGTAAATAAATATTCATAAAGAAGGCAACTTGCAACAGTGTATAACTTGAATAAAAACATGTAATACCTTCTATGCAATAAATAGCAGAGATACATTGACCGAAATATATAAAAAAGAAGCTAAAACTTGAAGTATGTACATTATAAAGAAATCCATACTTAATGAAAAACACGGTGCGACAGTGTATAATTTAAAAAAAAAAGAACATGATTGCATAATGAAAAACAGAATACATACAATAACTGGAACAGCAGAAGAGACAATAAGTAAATGACACTGATGTAAGGTAAATAAAAATGTAGTAAAACAGCTAAAACATAACGCAACTTGGAAACAAAAAACAAATACACAAACATTAATCACAATAACGTTTTAAAATCAAGATGATGAGTTAACAAAATGACTGAAGGTGTAAAATAAAAACAAAGAATAATAAAAAAATGAAATAAATAAATAAAACAAGAACTTTGAGTCTACAGTTATTTGTTAAAAAAAAGAAGCTTAAATAAAAATATTGGAATTGAACACGATTTGAAAATGAAATAATGAAATATCCAAGTCAACGAACATAGAAAGGGGAGAGAGAGAGAGAGAGAGAGAGAGAGAGAGAGAGAGAGAGAGAGAGAGAGAGAGAGAGAGAGAGAGAGAGAGAGAGAGAGAAAGGTTAAATCTGCTTTTCTAGTGACATTCATTGCCCTCCCGCCCCCTCCCCCTTCCCCCTCTCTCTCTCTCTCTCTCTCTCTCTCTCTCTCTCTCTCTCTCTCTCTCTCTCTCTCTCTCTCTCTCTCTCTCTCTCTCTCACAGGAACGGGAGGTAAAATCTGTCTCCACTATCACTCTTCGATTCCAGCAGTTGTTAACTTCGCTCCATTGCTCTCTCTCTCTCTCTCTCTCTCTCTCTCTCTCTCTCTCTCTCTCTACGGTACTTTTTTTTTACGATTCTACTTCCTCTCCTATTTCCTCCTTCCATATTCTCTCTCTCTCTCTCTCTCTCTCTCTCTCTCTCTCTCTCTCTCTCTCTCTCTCTCTCTCTCTCTCTCTCTCTCTCTACGGTACTTTTTTTTATGATTCTACTTCCTCTCCTATTTCCTCCTTCCATATTCTCTCTCTCTCTCTCTCTGGCTCCGGCATTCGGTTTCTCTCACTTTTGCTCCTATCTTTCCTTATCTTTCTCTCATTTATCTTCCTATTTCTCGTCTCTCTTAACTGCTGTCTCTCTTTACTTCCTTTATTTCCTCCATCTATTACAAGTCTCCCTCTTCCTCTCCCGCCGCTCCCTTTCCTCCATCCTTTCCTTCTTTTCCTCCTCCTCCTCCTCCATCTTTCGGGATCTTTTGCCTCCACGCTCAGATTCATTTTCATTATAGTGGTTTTCCTTTGCTCAACTTTTTATTCTATGATTCATCTCTCTCTCTCTCTCTCTCTCTCTCTCTCTCTCTCTCTCTCTCTCTCTCTCTCTCTCTCTCTCTCTCTCTCTCTCTCTCTCTCTTCTGTTCTCTGTTTTCTTCTTCTTCTATTTGTTATTTCATCTACATTTGTTTCTTCTTTTTTATTTTCTTCCTTTTATTCATCATTTCTAATTTCTGTTCTTTCCATGTCTGTCATCTTTATTAATTTATATATCAATCAACTTATTTACCTGCTATCTCTTCATTTTTCCTTCCTTTTTTCTTCCTGTTCTTCCTATTTTTTTTTTGTTTCCCTACCTAAATACATTTTTTTCCCTTAGCTCATTACCCCCCTACATTCCTCCTTCTCTTCCTCCTCCACCTCGTTCTCTTCTCTTCATTTCTTCTCTTACTCCTGTTTTCTTGTCCTTTCCCTACTTAAAGTATGTTTTTTTCTTATTCTCTGGTCATTACTCTTTACATTCCTCCTCCTCCTCCTCTTCCAATTATTTTTCCTTTTTTTTTTTTACTGTCATGTTCATTTTTTCCTTCTTTCCCTAACTATAATACGTTTCTTCTTCCCAGTTCACTATTCCCTATTTGCCTTTTCCTACTCCTCCTCCTCCTCCTTTTCCTCCTCGTGGCTTTTCTGCTCCATCGAGTCTCAAATGCCACTACAGATGTTTCTTTTTTTCTTCTTCTCTTTTTGTTTCCATGTTTTTTCCACGGATGGTGATTCCTTAAGTACTTGAGGTGTGTGTGTGTGTGTGTGTGTGTGTGTGTGTGTGTGTGTGTGTGTGTGTGTGTGTGTGTGTGTGTGTGTGTGTGTGTGTGTGTGTGTGTGTGTGTAATATGTTTTAGTGTAATGACTATGCAATATCTTTTCATCATTTATTGTACGAGTCTCTCTCTCTCTCTCTCTCTCTCTCTCTCTCTCTCTCTCTCTCTCTCTCTCTCTCTCTCTCTCTCTCTCTCTCTCTCTGCCTCGCTTCAAAAGTAGCCTTTTTCTGCTCTTTCAGTACACAAACCTAATGTAAAACCTTCATATATTCTAAGTATGTTCTGCAGTGGAACCCTAAGTGAATCTAGTACTTCTTCATTGTCAGTCTCCTTATCCCCTTCCCCCACGAGTTTTTTTTTCCCTCTATTTTTCTTCCTTAACTTGCCAGATCTCCGTATATTGTATCCCATATATTCTACTCTATATATTCTAAGTAAGATCTAAAGTGGAAGCCTAAATAAATACAGTACTATTATTTCATCCTTAGTCTCTCTACCACCTTCCCCACGCATCTCTCCCCTCTTATTTTTTCTCACTTGCTAAATTCTCATATAGTGAAAACCTAAGTGAATTTAATACTCCTACTTCATTCTCAGCCCCCTTACCGCCTTTCCCACGAATTTTTCCTTCTGTTTTTCTCTCCCTTAACCTGCAAGACTTCAGTGACCTGGCAAGTCTTTCACGGAAGTCTCATATATTCCCTCTAAGTAAGAGCTACAGTGGAAACGTAAATGCAATACTTCTTCATCCTCAGTCCCTTTATCAGCTTCCCTCACACGCATTTCTTCCTTCTATTTTTTTCTTCCTTTGCTTGCAAGACGCCCATATATTCTAAGCAAATTAAGTGACAACGTAAGTAAATACAGTACTATTACTTCATCCTCATTCCCCTTGCCACCTTTCCCATGCATTTTTTTTATATTTTTCTTCCGTAACTTGCAAGGCCTTCAGTGACCCACCAAGTCTCTTTCAAGGAAGCTTCATATATTCCGTGTTAGTAAACCCAACAGTGGAGATTTAAGTAAATACAGTACTTCTTCATCCTCTCTCCCTTTGCCACCTTTCCCACGCATTTCTTCCCTCTAATTTTTTGTCCCTCAACTTGCAAGGCCTTCAGTGAACCGCCAAGTCTCTTTCACTGTCAGGAGCTTTCAACTTGCTCTCAACTTGCTTACGAAACTTTCCTCTGACCTCTCAACACCTCACCATTACCAACACTCTCACCTCACCATTGCACGCACCACTTTTCCCTGACATGCAAGAATTTTCTGTTACACTGCTTTTTTTCCTCCAGCGTCTAACAGCTCAGTGAGTTAGCCTAACCCACCCAGCCTAGCCCAACCAGCATACGCGTGTCTCCCTCTCCCCCTCACCTATACTATATATCCCCACGTACGCACATAACTATTCCGTTAGGTTAGGTAAGAGTGGCCGCAGCTCCCCTAGCATAAAAAAAAAACTAAAAAAAAAAATAAATAAATAAAAAAAAAATAAGGTCCGTTTTATCTACGTGAAAAAAAAAGTTTGGTGTTGTACATACATACATCCTGCCTGGAAAAGTGGAAAATGAAAATGCGATTCCTCTCTTCTATCTACGTAGGAAACAAATAAAAAAGTAAATTGAGAGAAATACAGGGAATATAGTGTGTACAATCTGTTGTTGTTTTGTTCTTGGTAAGTAACTAGTTCGTTTTACTGGTTTGTTAACTGCATGGGGAAATATAAGGGTAGGCAAATAAAATATAATAAAACTAAACCAATAGATAAAGCAATGGGGGTGAAAGAATAAATAAATAAGATAAAATTTAAAGAAAATAATATTTTTTATCCTTTACGAAAAGTTACTGCATGGAGAAATAGACAGAGAAATAAATACAAAAGTAAAAAATAAATTAATAGATAAATATGATATAACGAAACAAGTGGATGAAAGAGTCACAGTGATGCAATAAATACACCAAACCCAAATTTTAATTTAAAAATAATAAATCCTTTAAGAAAAAATGTCATAAACTGCATGGAGAAATAGGTAAAATGAATAAATATACGAATAGATAAAACAAGACAAAATATAACGAAACAAATAGATGAGGCAATAGAAGCATAAAAAAATATCTGTAATCCTTTACGAAAAAGCGATTAGCTGTATTGAGAAACAAGTAAAATAAATGAGGAAATACACATAAGGGAAGATAAATAAAACATAATGAAACAAATACATGAAGCAATGAATGTAGCAGATCAATTCAGTAAAACAAACGTAGTAAAGAAAAAAATGTTTAATGTTTTACAAAGAAACGATAAATTGCACGAAGAAATAAAAAAAAAAAAGAATATACGATTAGATACATTAGACAGGAACAAGTAAAGAAAAAACATCCTTATTTTTTAAGAGAAAGCCATTAACTGCATTAATATAGATAAAATGGATCAAGAAATAAAAATAAGGGAAGATAAGTGACGCATAATAAAAATGAACATATGAAACAACTGAAGTGACAAAACAAATAAACAAAACTGAAGAAAAACAATCCGTAATCCATGAGAGAAAACAAACAAACAAACAAAGAGATTAACAAATAAAAAAAATAAAGAAAATAAACAGAACATATAACTAAACAAACAAACAAACAAACAAACAAACAAAACAAAACATGAACTGAAGTGACGGAACAAATAAATAAACAACCAAAGACATAAAATATTAAAAAGAAAACACAGTTAATCCCTTCCAAAAAGCGATTAACGACACCAACACAAAATCTAATTTGGAAAAGCGGCTAAAAAAAAAAAAAAAGGCGGAGCGCAAATGACGAAATAAAGGTTGCAAGTGGCCACTTCAAGGGGAACACCCATGCCGGCCCCTGATGACTATGACCACCCGTTAAGTCTATTGGAGAAACCAGAAAAGTGACAGGGAAAAAAGTCGTGACGGCCACCAGTTACCGGCTTAAAGGAGAGAGAAAAGAGCGCGCGAGGTAATTCCTGCCACGCTAGGCCTAGAAAATGATGGAAAAATGTGGAAAAAAGACAGATGACAAAGGGAGAGGAGGAGGAGGAGGAGGACCGGTCACAAAGGAACCAAATTATGAAAAGGGGAAAATAGACAGGAACTCAAAGAAAGTAAAGAATAATTTTTGTCTCATAAAAGCTACAAAATGATCAATTGAACACTTGGTAAGAAAAGGCAAAATAGATAAATAATTCACGTAGAAATGAAGAAAAAAATTGTGAAAATTGTGAAAATTATACCGGAAATAAATAAAAAAAAAGTTTATTATATTAAACTTAAGAAATGGTAACAAAGAATAAAATATCAAAATAAATAACTAAACCACGCAGAAATTAGCAAAAATGTAAAGCTGCGGCGCATGAAAAAAAAAAACGAAAAAAAAACTGAAAAAAATGTGGGAAATGACAATCTTTGCCACATTAAATCTAGAAAAAAATTTGTGAAAAGAAAATAGTTGAAAAACGGACAATAGACGGCCACATTAAGCAGAGGCAAGCCACAAAAGAAGAGAATAATGACGAAAGAAAATTGAAAAGGGAGAAGAGAACAAAGGCGGGCAGAGGAATTCTTGCAATATTAATGTAGATAATGAAAAAAAAAAAGTGAAAAGACAATGTATTAACCAAAACTGCAAAAATAAGAAAAAAAGAACGATGAAAGTAAACGAAAAAAAGGAGACAGTAACTGTTGCAATATTAATGTAGAAAATGGAAAACAAAATAAAAAAAAAGTGAAAACACAGGCAACGTATTTAGCAAAATTATACAGCAAAAAGAACAAAAAATGATGAAAGCAAACGGACAAGGTAACAATAAAAGTAAAATGAAAAGAGAGAGTTGTTCTTGCAATATTAATGTTTATAATAAAGACAAAGAAAAAAAGGTGAAAAGACCGAGAATAAATATCTACATTACGCAAAATTAAATTGCAAAAGAACGGAATAAAGATGAAAGTAAATGGAGAAAAAAGAAAAAAACGAGTAATGCCTACTACATTAAAACGTGAGAATAAAAAAAAAAAAAGATAAATGAAAAGACAGACGGTAGAGATGTACGTGCATTACCACACGTGACACAACGAAACGAAACAATGACCAAAGAAAGTGAGAAGAGAGAGAGAGAGAGAGAGAGAGAGAGAGAGAGAGAGAGAGAGAGAGAGAGAGAGAGAGAGAGAGAGAGAGAGAGAGAGAGAGAGAGAGAGAGAGAGAGAGAGAGAGAGAGAAAATCTTCTTGTTACATCAAAACTAGGGAATAGAAAAAGAGAAAAGACATACAATACAAAACTACAGTAAAAAAATACAAAAAAAATACAAAAAAGAAAAAGGAAAAAAAAATAACAAAATGAACTTGACAGGCAGAAGAGAGAGAGAGAGAGAGAGAGAGAGAGAGAGAGAGAGAGAGAGAGAGAGAGAGAGAGAGAGAGAGAGAGAGAGAGAGAGAGAGAGAGAGAGAGAGAGAGAGAGAGAAAATAATAATTCCTGCTGCTTTAAAGCTAGAGAACGAAAATAAAGTGATAAGACAAAAAAAAAAAAAAGGAAGGAAATAAATGACACAAACACTAACTTTTGCTACAGTAAAAAAAAAAAAAAATAGAAATAAGATAAAAGATAGACAATAATAATCCTGTCAATAAAACAAAAAAAGAAAAAAAGTGAAATGACAAACAACACTTATTTCCACATTTAAACTAAGAAAAAAAAAAGAAAGAGAAAAAAACACCAATTATCACTACATTCAAACTAAAAATAAAGAAAAAAAGAAACGAAAAAAACAAAAACAAGAGAGCGTGACTCACAGGAGGGCAGGGGCGGGCAGGGCTCAAGGTCACAGGGCTCTTCCTCCAGGGTGCAGGCCGTATCCCCGGGGCAGGTCACGTGGCGGCAGGGGTCGTGACATTCGCACAATGGGCACCCCTCCTCGTCCAGTTCAAACTCGTAAGGGCACAGCATCCGACACTGGTAGGCGGCACAGGGACGGGGCTCTGGGGGGGAGAGAGCAGGGTTAAGTGTTGCTTGGGGGAGGAAGTGGGGGAGCTTGTGTTGCTTCGGGCTTTTGTGGTGGTGGTGGCGGCAGAGGACAATGCCGAGGAAAAGAAAGGTAACATTTGTTTTTTAATAGGAGGAGGAGGAGGAGGAGGAGGAGGATATAAAAGAGCAGATACAAGGAAATTTGTTAATTTATAAAGGGGATGTTTGCTGATGTATCTAGTATGGGTGAAGTAAGAGGAGGTAGCGAAGGAGAAGGAAAAGTAAGGGAAAGACGAGGAGAAGGAGGAGGAGGAGGATGAGGAGGAGGAGTAAACAGTTACGTAAAGAGACATACTAAGTAAATATATTTTTTACGTTTGAAAAAAAAAAAAAAAACGAAAAAATTAAATAAGAAGAAATAAGAAGAAATCAACAACCCCTTAATTGCAGCTCCTATAAGAAATGATAAAAAAAAGTTAATCACATTACTCATATTTAATTTCTGGGATACTTTGATTCTCGCTTTAAAATATATAACTTAGGTCACAGGAGAGAGAGAGAGAGAGAGAGAGAGAGAGAGAGAGAGAGAGAGAGAGAGAGAGAGAGAGAGAGAGAGAGAGAGAGAGAGAGAGAGAGAGAGAGAGAGAGAGAGAGAGAGAGAGAGAGCAATCAGGCAAAGAGTCCCAGAGTTTACCAGTGAGAGGGACGAAATAATGAAAATACTGGTTAACTCTTGCATTACGAAGGTGAAATCAAGAAAAAAAGCTTGTAGAAAGAAACAGAACCAGACAGAATTTCAGACTTTACCAGAGACAGGAATGAAAGATATACTAGCTAACTCTTGCATTACTAACCTGGACAGAATAAAAACTCACTAGAACAAAAAAAGAAAAAAATAAAGAAAAGGAAAACATCTGTGACAAATATTGCAAGTAGGATTAAAAGAAAAGAAAGCAAAGAAAGGAAAAGTTATTTGTGAAGAATTAGATGCGTTGAGGAAGAAGCGTCTGGTGCTGGGGAGGAAAGGGCGTGGTCGGAGAAGAGGAGGAGGAAGAGGAGGAGGAGGAGATGAAAGGGAAGCTTAGCGAGCTGGGGAGAAATGGGGTGGTGGGAGAGAGAGAGAGAGAGAGAGAGAGAGAGAGAGAGAGAGAGAGAGAGAGAGAGAGAGAGAGAGAGAGAGAGAGAGAGAGAGAGAGAGGGAAAGTGAAGCTTATGCGAGTGGGAAGGCGTGGCTGGAGAGAGAGAGAGAGAGAGAGAGAGAGAGAGAGAGAGAGAGAGAGAGAGAGAGAGAGAGAGAGAGAGAGAGAGAGAGAGAGAGAGAGAGAGAGAGAGAGAGAGAGAGAGAATAGAGCGTGAGTGGATGAGTGCACGAGGGGAGAGAAGGAAGGACTTGATGGAGGAGAGAGACGTGGGAGAGAAAGGAGTAAGGGAGAAGGAGGGAGAAGGAGAAGGAAGGAAGGAAGGAGAGAGAGAGAGAGAGAGAGAGAGAGAGAGAGAGAGAGAGAGAG
>NC_087175.1:16248392-16255892 GCF_035594125.1 Scylla paramamosain
GGATGGGAGTCACAGAGGAAGATGCAAAGGACAGAAACAACTGGAGGAGACTCGTACATGGCGCCATCCCCCAAAGGAGATGAACCTACATCATCTCCTATCTCACCTGAGCAATTGACAAGTTCCAGGGTACGAGCTCGGGTGCCTGGCTTCTCGAGGCCTGTCCGCTGGTCCACACAGAAGCAGCGGTCGCCCTCGCACTGGATGGGCGCGAAGCCTCCGTCGTTGTCACAGTCAATGTGCGGCAGCGTGTTGACATCGAGGCCCAGGTCGCGAGCTCTTCTGTACGTGTTGTCCCGCTTGATCTCACACACTGGGGGGAGGAAAGAATGACCGACTGAGTGATTGATAGGTTGACTGAATTACTGAGTGATTGATGAACACAGAAACAGCGGGTAGGCAGGTAAATATACAGATAGATAGAAAGATAGACAGATAAACTAGATAGATCAATAAATGATTAGATGGATACATAGGCAAATATACAGATGGATGGGGATACATAGACATAGCTTGTACATAGAAAGACAACAACGTATGAGGTAAATCAATTGAACATTTATAAGTTAGACGTGTGTGTGTGTGTGTGTGTGTGTGTGTGTGTGTGTGTGTGTGTGTGTGTGACAGAGAGAGAGAGAGAGAGAGAGAGAGAGAGAGAGAGAGAGAGAGAGAGAGAGAGAGAGAGAGAGAGAGAGAGAGAGAGAGAGAGAGAGAGAGAGAGAGAGAGAGAGAGAGAGAGAGAGAGAGAGAGAGGAAGGGAGGGAAGGAGTGTGTTGTCTTACTTCATTTTGCACACTGCGGGAGAGTGAGTGTGGCAGAGGGGAGGAGGAGGAAGAGGAAGAGGAAGAGGAAGAGGAAGAGGAGGAGGAGGAGGAGGAGGAGGAGGAGGAAAGGGCGTGGTGGAGGAGGAAGAGGTAGGCGGTGCAGAGATGACTGGGAAAAAGAATAAAAAATGGAGAGAGAGAGAGAGAGAGAGAGAGAGAGAGAGAGAGAGAGAGAGAGAGAGAGAGAGAGAGAGAGAGAGAGAGAGAGAGAGAGAGAGAGAGAGAGAGAGAGAGAGAGAGAGAGAGAGGGAGAGAAATGAGTAATGCAGCTGTGGAGGAGAAAACTCTTCAATAGTGAAAGGAGGAGAAGGAGGAGGAGGAGGAGGAGGAGATCTTGCATGCAGTAGGAGGAAACGGGGAAAGGAAAGAAGGAGAGAGAGAAGACGTGAATGAGTGAGTGAGTGAAGAGGAGGAGGAGGAGGAGGAGGAGGAGGAGGAGGAGGAGGAGGAGGAGGAGGAGGAGGAGGAGGAGGAGGAGGAGGAGAGCCCGATGAAAAATGCAAGTAATGCTTAGATCTACATGCGAATTATTAAATACTTAGCATACTCTCTCTCTCTCTCTCTCTCTCTCTCTCTCTCTCTCTCTCTCTCTCTCTCTCTCTCTCTCTCTCTCTCTCTCTCTTACACTCTCTCACTCATTTGAGTGTGCTTATGTATCTGTTTCCCTGTACTAAACTACAAACACCCATTCTCTCTCTCTCTCTCTCTCTCTCTCTCTCTCTCTCTCTCTCTCTCTCTCTCTCTCTCTCTCTCTCTCATGCATAAATCAACTCATCCTAACTTGATTAGCTGCCTCGACTCACAAGCCAAACGGAATAATACCAACGACATTAATAACACGAACAACAACAACAACAACAACAACAACAACAACAACAGGAACAATAACAACATCAGCAGCAGCAACAACAACAACGGCAACGACAAAAAAGAAAAAAAAAAAGAAAAAACAAGAACTAAAGAATGAAGATAAAAACCGAAACTGGTATCAAGAAGAAGAAGAAGAAGAAGAAGAAGAAGAAGAAGAAGAAGAAGAAGAAGAAGAAGAAGAAGAAGAAGAAGAAGAAGAAGAAGAAGAAGAAGAAGAAGAAGAAGAAGAAGAAGAAGAAGAAGAAGAAGAAGAAGAAGAAGAAGAAGAAGAAGAAGAAGAAGAAGAAGAAGAAGAAGAAGAAGAAGAAGAAGAAGAAGAAGAAGAAGAAGAAGAAGAAGAAGAAGAAGAAGAAGAAGAAGAAGAAGAAGAAGAAGAAGAAGAAGAAGAAGAAGAAGAAGAAGAAGAAGAAGAAGAAGAAGAAGAAGAAGAAGAAGAAGAAGAAGAAGAAGAAGAAGAAGAAGAAGAAGAAGAAGAAGAAGAAGAAGAACAACAACAACAACAACAACAACAACAACAACAACAACAACAACAACAATGACTGAACAATAGAAATAAAAATAAGCAAACTTACGAAAAATAGTCAAACGAACCCAAAACTTTCTCTCTCTCTCTCTCTCTCTCTCTCTCTCTCTCTCTCTCTCTCTCTCTCTCTCTCTCTCAAAACTTTGATAAATATTTCACACACACACACACACACACACACACACACACACACACACACACACACTCACGTAGAAATAAAAAGAAGTTTAAATTCTGTTTCTTCTTTGTATCCTTTTATTTAATTTATCCTTTGCATTAATTTTTCTTTTTCCTTCTTTCGTTCCATTTTCAAAATTAAGAGAAACTGAAGAAAGTATGTCAGTATTTTTTCCTTTTCTTCTCCATTTTTCCGTTTTTCCTTTTCTTTCTGTTTGATTCACCTTTATTTTTCCTTCCTCAGTAAAGTCAGAAAATAAACACAAAGCAAGGCGTGTGTTTTCTTTATTTTTCTTCTTCCTTCCTTCTTTTCTTTACCTTCATTCCTCTTCTGCATATTTACCTTTCTTTTGCTACGAGTTTCTGAAGATCAAAACATAAATAAATAACAAATGCAAACGTTTTCTATTTATCCTTCTTCTTCTTTGTGTTTTATTTTCGTTCCCTACTTTTACTTCCCCCTTCTTTTCCTGAGAATTAGTGGGGCTACAGAGAGAGAGAGAGAGAGAGAGAGAGAGAGAGAGAGAGAGAGAGAGAGAGAGAGAGAGAGAGAGAGAGAGAGAGAGAGAGAGAGAGAGAGGGGGTGGGCGGGAGAGGGAGAGGGCGGGAGAGTAGGGAGAATGTTAACCTCCAAGCCGGCGGGTCACACAGCGGCACCTGTTTGCCCGAGTGTGTTTGAGGAGCAAGTCTCGCTCTCAAGTGAGTTAAATAATTAGTGAAGTGTGTTACCTGCACAACGCCATCCCTGCCCGCCACTTCCCTGTCTCTCTGTCTCTGTATGTCTGTAGGTCTCTCTCTCTCTCTCTCTCTCTCTCTCTCTCTCTCTCTCTCTCTCTCTCTCTCTGTTCGTCCTTTCATTCAATTATTTATTCTCTCTCTCTCTCTCTCTCTCTCTCTCTCTCTCTCTCTCTCTCTCTCTCTCATGCTCCCCACTGCAAGTTTTCCCCAGTACTTATGTTTTACTTGAATGCGCAGTAGCAGAGAGAGAGAGAGAGAGAGAGAGAGAGAGAGAGAGAGAGAGAGAGAGAGAGAGAGAGAGAGAGAGAGAGAGAGAGAGAGAGAGAGTGAGGTGGAGAATATGCCGCAAAAAAATGATGAATAAAGGAAAGGAAGGAAAGTTAAAAGCATTTGGGAGCGAAGGAAAGTGAGAAGGATAGAGGAAGGGAAGAGAAGGAAAGAAGAAGGAAGGAAGAAAAGCAAAGAAAGAATAAAAGGAAGAAAAAAGAGAAAATAAAGAAAGGATGCAGGGAAAAAGAAAAAAAGTGAAGGAAAGGAGGAAATAAATACTGGAATGAAGAATGGAAAGAAGTAAGGAAAAAAATGAGTGAAGAGGAAAGAGACAAAGAAAGAAAGAAAGAAAGAAAATAGAAGAAAGATGAAAGAAACGAGCAATAAAGGAAAGTAAGGATAAAAAGAACAGGAATATTTAAGAAAAGAAAGGTAGGAAAGAAAGAATGGAAGAAGGAAAAAAAATGAAAAGAAAAAAACGAAAGGAGGGATAGAAGAAAAGTAGGAATATTTATGAGTATAGCAAATAAAGATGGAAGGGAGAGAGGCAAGGAAGAAAGGAAAATAAAGAGGAAGGGAAGGAGGGAGGATTGCATGAAAGGGGGAAAAAAAGTAAAGACGGAAAGAAAGAAAAAAAATAGAAAGGAAAAAAAAATAAGGGAATGATGAATGGAAGAGAATTAGTATTTGAGAGAAAGTGAGGAAAACGACAAAGAAATAATAGAAGAAATTAAGAAATGAAGAAAAGAAAGGAACAAAAAAAAAAGAAGAAAAAAACGAGAAAAAGATAAAAGTGGATAATAAAGACATAGGAAGGAAACACAAGCAGAAAAAGAAAATAAAGAAACATGAACTGAATAAAGTAAGGAAAGAATGGGAGGAAAAGAAAAGATGGAAGGGGAGGAAGGGTATAAAAATAGAAAGAGAGAGAGAGAGAGAGAGAGAGAGAGAGAGAGAGAGAGAGAGAGAGAGAGAGAGAGAGAGAGAGAGAGAGAGAGAGAGAGAGAGAGAGAGAGAGAGAGAGAGAGAGAGAGAGAAAAAGTTTGGCAATGAGAACGCAATAGTCACTTCCAGAATTAAACATGAGTTAGTAGGCTGCATATTTCCTTTCCCTCCTCTTCCTCCTCTTACTTTTCCTCTTCCTCTTCCTCCTCCTGCTCCTCCTACTCCTCTTCCTCTTCTTTTTCTACTCGTTCTCTACCTCCTACTCCTCTTTCTCTCTTCCTTCTCGCGCTCACAAACATATGAAAGAAATGAACTGAAAATTAGTAAGTTAAACGCTGCAATACATTTCCGTAGAGTTTTCAACGGCATACGCCTGCATCGTTTCTCCCGTCCCCCCTCTCTCTCTCTCTCTCTCTCTCTCTCTCTCTCTCTCTCTCTCTCTCTCTCTCTCTCTCTCTCTCTCTCTCTGTATGAGAGAGAGAGAGAGAGAGAGAGAGAGAGAGAGAGAGAGAGAGAGAGAGAGAGAGAGAGAGAGAGAGAGAGAGAGAGAGAGAGAGAGAGAGAGAGAGAGAGAGAGAGAGAGAGAGAGAGAGAGAGAGAGAGAGAGAGAGAGAGAGAGAGAGAGAGAGAGAGAGAGAGAGAGAGAGAGAGAGAGAGAGAGAGAGAAAGAGAGGGAGGAATGGATAAAGCGTGACTGTTTGAAGGGTCAGTGAGACAGAATGAAGAGGGGGAGAAGAGGAGGGAGAAATGAAAAGGGAGGAGTGAGAGGAAGAGAAGGGAAAGGAAGTGAAGGGATAGGAAGGGTAGGGAAGGGAAGGGAAGGGAAGGGAAGGGAAGGGAAGGGAAGGGGATGGGAAGGAGAGAGAAGCAAGGACAACTGAAATGAGGGGAAGAAAAGGGAAAGAAAATGAAAGGGAAGATAGAGAAAAGTAATAGAAAGGGATGGAAAGGGAAAGGAACGGGAAGAGAGAAAGAGAAGAAGTGATAGAAAGGGAATGAAATGGAAGGGAAGGGAAGGGAAGGGAAGGGAAGGAAAGGGAAGGGAAGGGAAGGGAAGCATGAAATTTTAAGTAGTAATTCAAAAGCATCATAAAATTTTGAGAACACGGACAGAGAGAAAGGGTTGAGTGAGATGGTCTGGGATGGATGGCTTCTCTCTCTCTCTCTCTCTCTCTCTCTCTCTCTCTCTCTCTCTCTCTCTCTCTCTCTCTCTCTCTCTCTCTCTCTCTCATTCGTCTTCATTCTCAGGCTTTTCATTTTCACGTTGGTAAAATTCTTCTGTCTGTCTGTGCCACTCTCACATCTCTCTCTCTCTCTCTCTCTCTCTCTCTCTCTCTCTCTCTCTCTCTCTCTCTCTCTCAATCCAGCATTTCTCATTTCCTCCTCTTATCTGTGTGTCTCCCTTTCTTCTTCATCATTCTTACTTTCACGGTACATTTTTCTTTACCACTCTTGCTATGCTCTTTACCAAATTATTTCCTTCCTTCTTCACTTTTTTTTTTTTTCAAATTTTTCCCTCTTCCTTTTATGTATTCCCCCTTGGCTTACTTATTGCTATCGTCATCATATTTTTGTATATCTTTTTTATCTCGTATTTTTATTCTTTTTTTTATTTATTTTTTATTCTAGTTAGTCTTTTTTCTCTATCCGTCTCTTTTTTGTTTATTTATTCTTTTTCCATTTTACATTTGTGTTCATCTCCCTCTTAGTCTCTCCTTCCAACTGTTTTCCTCCTCCCCCTTCCCCTCTCTCTCTCTCTCTCTCTCTCTCTCTCTCTCTCTCTCTCTCTCTCTCTCTCTCTCTCTCTCTCTCTCTCTCTCTCTTATTCCCCTCTCCTCTTCATCCTCATTTTTCTTCATCCCCCCCGTTTAACATCCCTCTTCTTCCTCCAACTTGTTCAGCCTCCTACCCGCCCTCGTTCTCCTCCTTTTCTTCCTCTTCCTCCCATATTCCTCCTCCTCTTTCCATTTTCATTCCATCCTTTTCCTCCCCTCAATAATTTACCTCTCTTACTCCCTCCCATCATCTTATATTTTCCTCCTCCTCTTTCTCTCCCCTTCTCTCTTCCAGTCTCCCTTGTCCTCCTCCTCCTCCTCCTCCTCCTCCTCCTCCTCCGCCTCCTCTTTCACTTCCATGTATTTCTCTCCATTCCTCTTCCTTCTCCTCTCTCCCTCTCTCTTCCTTTTCCTTCTCCTCTCTCTTCTCTTCGTTCTCTTCCTCCTCCTCCACCTTCTCCTATTCCCTCCTCCTCTCCCACTCTATACCTCTTATATCCCTCCCTCTTCCTCCTCCTCCTCCTCTTCCTCCTCTTCATCCCCCTCCTCCTGCTCACGCTCTCTCTTCCTCTCCATACCTCCCAGTCCCTACTCCCTCTTTTCCTCTCCCTTTTACTCGTCTCTCCCTCTTTCTCCTCTTCCTTCCCGATCTCTCTCTCCCTCATCCCTCTCCCTTCTATGCTTCCACCTTTCCCTTCCTCACCTCTTTTTTCTCCTCTAGCTCCCTCTCCCTTCTACTCTTCCCTCCAACTCCATACCTCTTCCACCTGCTCTTCCTACTCTCCCTCCCTCCCCCGCGCCTCTCTGTCTCACTCTCTCCCTTCTACTCTCTCCCCCTCTCTCTCTCCCTCCCGGCGCCGTGTTTACTCCCTGAACAGAAGGACTTCGCCTGGCTGGCTGTTTGGCTTTCATTCTTTTCAGTAAACATGTCGTGTGTTTGCTTTATTTTGGGAGAGTGTTTGCGTCTGCCTTGCTCTCTCTCTCTCTCTCTCTCTCTCTCTCTCTCTCTCTCTCTCTCTCTCTCTCTCTCTCTCTCTCTCTCTCTCTCTCTCTCTCTCTCTCTCTCTCTCTCTCTCTCTCTCTCTCTCTCTCTCTCTCTCTCTCTCTCTCTGTGTGTGTGTGTGTGTGTGTGTGTGTGTGTGTGTGTGTGTGTGTGTGTGTGTGTGTGTGTGTGTGTGTGTCTGTCTCTCTGGTACTTCTCTCACCTCCAGACATCTCTCTCTCTCTCTCTCTCTCTCTCTCTCTCTTGGCGTCTTCCTTTCAAAAAAGCTAATCTCTAATTCATCTCTCTCTCTCTCTCTCTCTCTTGGCGTCTTCCTTTCAAAAAAGCTAATCTCTAATTCATCTCTCTCTCTCTCTCTCTCTCTCTCTCTCTCTC
>NC_087175.1:16258392-16263392 GCF_035594125.1 Scylla paramamosain
TTCTTTAGATTATCCGTGAACAGTACTAAATTTCTTGAGTTATTTTTATTTATTTTTTTACATATTAACGTTTTTGATACTCGATCGTTTTTATTTTTATCTTGTTCTTATTTATCTTCTTTGTCTGTCAATTCATCTCCCTTTCATCCTCCTCTGTGTCCATTTAATACCATATTCTTATCTTTACTCTCTCTCTCTCTCTCTCTCTCTCTCTCTCTCTCTCTCTCTCTCTCTCTCTCTCTCTCTCTCTCTCTCTCTTTTGTCCCTAATGTTTAATTTAACTTCCGATTTTTCTCTTTTCCTCTTTCCTCCTCTTTCTCTCTTCCCCCTCCACTTTTCTTTTTTTTTTTGCCCGACGTCTTTGTCATCCTTTCTCTCTCTCTCTCTCTCTCTCTCTCTCTCTCTCTCTCTCTCTCTCTCTCTCTCTCTCTCTCTCTCTCTCACCCCTCGCCTCTTCAGAAATTCCTCACATAATTTCTCCCTAGCTATAAACTTTCTCTTTACACCTTCCCCTCCTTTCCCTCTGACCTTCCTGTTTCCTTCGCCCTCCCCTTCCCTCCATTGGCGCTTCCTCCTCCCTAATGAGGCGAGGAGGAGCGAAGTGGCGCCCTCATCTGCATAACACACTCCGTGACACCATCAGTTACGTCACAAAACCAAGAGCGAATGGCTGAAGTCGTGTTTGTGGCGGGTTTAAGTCACGGAAGGACTGAAATGTGACTGCGTTGGAATAGATGACGATGGTGATAAATGTAAGGAAAATGAGATGTTTGGGGGAAGACTTGTTATAGTGATGCAGTAAAAGAAGGATATTTTTTTTAAGGGAATAGTAAATAGTATTGTATGAACTGATCGGGAGACTAACAGATCGGAGCAAAATGTGATCCTGTTGGCGAGAAAGGTAAACAAAGGAGAGGGAGTAATAGATAGAAAGACAGGTATTATGAGTATTGGTGTATGAACAGAAAGGCAAACTTATAGATGGTAAAAAAAGAGTGAAGCTGAGAAAAGCTTTAAAAAAAAATAATAATAATAAATAAATAAATAAATAGCAGTATTGAAAAGGATAAAAATGTGAGGTAAATAAAAAAAAATATATAAATAAAAAAATTACACAATGATAAAAGTTACGAAAAAGAAATTATAAGACGCTCATGTTGGAAAAAAAAAATTATATATATATATATATATATATATATATATATATATATATATATATATATATATATATATATATATATATATATATATATATATATATATATATATATATATATATATATATATATATAAAGTAAAAGAAGCTTAGTTTAAAGGAAATAAAATGAAAAATCCAGACAAAAGACAAAGCTTGAGTGACAACAGGTGAAGGACAGAAAACAAACACACATTGAATACAAGATTCACAAAACACACCACGCAAAACTGACCTAAACACAAAAGTAACGTTGAATTGCATATCGTAAATAATGCACGTATGAATAAGAGAATGAACAAGAGAACACTCAAGCCAAACTAGATAATAAACATTCGTTGAATAAGAGAACGAAACACTGAAACATGAATACTAACTTTCTGAACGCAAATGATGAAACAATTAAAAAAAGTAAAGAAATGTATGTACTCGTATATATATATATATATATATATATATATATATATATATATATATATATATATATATATATATATATATAGAGAGAGAGAGAGAGAGAGAGAGAGAGAGAGAGAGAGAGAGAGAGAGAGAGAGAGAGAGAGAGAGAGAGAGAGAGAGAGAGAGAGAGAGAGAGAGAGAGAGAGAGAGAGAGAGAGAGAGAGAGAGAGAAATGTATGTACTCGTATATATATATATATATATATATATATATATATATATATATATATATATATATATATATATATATATATATATATATATATATATATATACATATAATACAACACACAATTCAAAGGAGAGAAGTAAGACACATTGAATCAAGCTGCAATGAATGAAGAAACAAAAAAAATAAAACCACACTTTTCCTGATGACATAGCCACGGGATAACTAAATATCACAAATAAAAACACCTACTTACAGTTGTATAAATAATAGAACGCACTGGAAGTATAGAAGTAACACGCTGAATCAAGCGACAATAAATTAAGTCATAAAAACAACACACTTTTCTGCTGATATAAACAAGGTACAATTACATCTCAAAGAAATTAACGTACACGAATATACAACAGACAACAAAACACGCAAGACAAAGGAAGCAAGTAATACATGGTAAAATCAAGCGATGGTAAATAAAATGATACTAAAAACAACAGTCTTATAGTAACATTATCAAAACAATTACATATTATAAAGAAATACACCTACTCGTATTCGCATATATAACAGAACATTCAAGTCAAAGGAGGGAAATAATACGTTGAATCAAGCAACAATAAATAAAGTCATAAAAGCAACTCGTGTGATGCAACGGATCCCACGCAAGTCGCCGTGAAAACGAGAGTTAGGGAGCATCAATAGCAGGCAGCGGCAGTCCTCGCCAGAAAGGCAGCAAGGTAGAACACGGAGCGCAAAAATTTTAAAGTGTAACTAAAGGAAGTTGGAAAAGTAAAGCAGGGCGTATTGTTTGAGGCAGGATAAAATTTTGCAGGTAAAAGCACAGACAGCATTGTGTGGTAACGTGATGTGTGTAACCGTCACTTACACACGTATTTCGCTCCCGTGTACTTTCTTCACAAGCTAAATGCACGCATGAAGATTCTACCATTTGTTTCATCCCAAATAGTTCTGTGTTAAGCTCCTCTACCATTGCATAACCAAATTTGATTCACTAAAATAAATACTCGTATATTGAGTGTGACAGTCACTTACACAAGAATTTTGATCTCGCGTCATTTCGTCACAGGTTAAATCCACGCATGAAGATTCTACCACGAAAGTCTCTCACCAAACAGTTGTGATATATTGTAATCTTTCATACCCTAACCTGACTTAGTAATATAAACGCGACCAGTTACACATGTATTTTGCTCTCGTGTCATTTCGTCCCATGTTAAATCCACCTATGAAGATTCTTCTATGAAAGTTTCATTCCAAATAGTTTTACTGTGATAAAATGTAACCTTACATAACCTGACGTGACTTACATAGGAAAGATTATACAAATTCATGGAAGAGGAGAAAGAGACGAAGACCTAAGAGAACGTTTGTAAATGCAGTGAAAGATGAGACTGAGGAAAGCGCAGAAGACCGAGAGAAGGTTTATGGATGCAGTGAACGAAGACAAGCTTGTAATGGGTGTGTCTTAGGAAGGGAGGAAGACCTGAGAGAAGATTTATGGATGCAGTGCGGGACAGGCTTGTAATGGGTGTGACTGAGATCGGTATTCAGAAATGCTTTGCTGTCTCACTATGACTATTCTCAAAGGACACAGACATGATTAGCAGGATTCTCAAGAATGTTTATCCTGTTAATAATGTAGAAATCTTGTTCATATGCTACCAGAAGCATAAAAAAAAATTAAAAACCCGTGTAACTTTAACCTGAGCCTTTGAAAGCAATGGAGGTGCAACGCAAAAGTGTTTCAGAATACGATCCTGAGTAAGGCGCAGAAAAGCACCAAACGTGTTGGAGAAAGTTGATCCGCTGTGGCGACCGATGACGGTAGCAACCCAAAGAAAAAACAATCTTTACAGGAGTGGAATTTACCTAAGGGGAGTTTAAATTAACGCTTCCTGAGCAAATTAACGCAGAACGATAAAAAAAAAAAAAAAAAAAAAACAGGAGTGAATAATTCTAAGCTAAAAAGTAAAAGGAAACAAAAAACTAAATAAATGAGCCTGTAAATAACGTTAACTTACTAAACGAAGTCATGCAAGGCGAAGAAAACTAAATAAAGAAAAATAAATGTTGGAGTGAACAATTTTAAGCCAAAAAGTAAAAGGTAACAACGAAGAAAATAAATGAACATAAACAACACTCACTACACTCACGCTGAACGAAAGAATGAAAAAAACAAAAAAACACGATCTAAGCGTAACACGGAAACGTATCAACAACAGTAAAACCAGAGAGATAAACATTCAACCAGAGATCATAAAGAAAACAATAAAAAAAAAAAAGAAGCACGGTAATGAATGATTATAGCCTCAATACAACAGAAACAAAAGGAAATACAAGGATACGTATAAAAGCAAAGATATACACAAGTAACTAATAATAACCACACAAAATAAAACATGAATAGAGGGAAAATATAAAACACAGGAGTGAATCTCTATAACCACAATAAGACAGAAAGCAAAGAAACACAAGGACAAGTATAAAAGAAAACACGAAAAAAAGAAAAAAAAAAAAAGGAGTGAGTCACGGTAGCCACAGGAAAAGACAAACCAAAGGAAACACAAGCATAAGTATTAAAGCAAAGAGATACGCAGCCAACCAGCACCACGCAAGTTTCCGGGATCCAAAATACACGAGCTTCAATGTATGCAAAAATTATGCAACCCGAGATCTGCAACTTGGTTCACTCTTGCATTTAAATCCCTCTCAAATTCGAACCCTTGCACCCTGACCTCTTAAACCTCCCACCACCTGATTTCCTTAACCTTCACCTGACCTTCCTGCCATCTAACTGACCTTACTTCACCCCACACCACGCATCCTTTGTACTTTTACCTGCTGATATCTCTCTCTCTCTCTCTTGAAATGTTAGGATCAATTATAAAAAAAAAAAAATCCTTGCGGTCTGGGAAGCATTCAGATTTGTACAAAGATTCAGAACACGATCTGAGAAAATTCCGTGATATCAAAGACTGGTTAATTTTGCATAGGATGTGGCGCGTCTCAGGAGTTCGTGTTATCAAGAAATAGGAAAATAACCAGTTGTTACCCATATTTAAGATAGATTTTTATTTGTTTTTTCTAATTGATAAAGGAGAGGTGTCCATTGAGCGACTGTAGACTCGTCAGTGCCTGCCACATGTGTTGTATGGGACG
>NC_087175.1:16268392-16280892 GCF_035594125.1 Scylla paramamosain
AGGAGGAGGAGGAGGAGGAGGAGGAGGAGGAGGAGGAGGAGGAGGAATATGAGAACGAAGAGAAGAAAAGGTGGTGAAGAAGGGCAGAGGAGGAGGAGGAGGAGGAGGAGGAGGAGGAGGAGGAGGAGGAGGAGGAGGAGGAGGAGGAGGAGGAGGAGGAGGAGCAGATGAGGAGATAATAGTAATGAAGAAATGGAGATTGTATAATATTCATGAGGAAGATATAATGAAAAATGAGACAAAGTGGATTAAGAAGTATACAAAAAATTAAGACTCAAATGATAAATGGAGAGAGAGAGAGAGAGAGAGAGAGAGAGAGAGAGAGAGAGAGAGAGAGAGAGAGAGAGAGAGAGAGAGAGAGAGAGAGAGAGAGAGAGAGAGAGAGAGAGAGAGAGAGAGAGAGAGAGAGAGAGACTAAAGAGGAGGCGGTGAGGGAGGTAAAAATGAGGAGACACGAAGCATCTTGGTGGAACAAAGTGACAAGCTCTGACTTGAGGGAAAGGAACACGACAAACATAACTAGTGACAACAGGGAAAGACAAAGGTTACGAATCGATCAACTAGAAGAATAAAGCGAGAAACTATAAAAATAATAATACACCATCACAGTACAAACAGCAAAGTTAAGAAATAAAAAAAAATGTAAGGAAAGGATAAATAAATACCACCACAACACAAAAGGAAAATAAATAGAAATGGGAAAAAAAGGAAAACAATGCGAGTCTTAAAAAACAGCTACGTTAATAATAAGAAAATGCAGTAATGGAATCTGATACGCCTCGCAACAATAAGCGGCAAGAAAATGCTGAGCTGAAGTGAAATTCTGAACGCAATTATGTGCAGAGAAGATATAAACTGAGAGGAGATGGGGAGAGTTGAGAAAATCCTTTAATGATGGGAAGGGAGAGAGAGAGAGAGAGAGAGAGAGAGAGAGAGAGAGAGAGAGAGAGAGAGAGAGAGAGAGAGAGAGAGAGAGAGAGAGAGAGAGAGAGAGAGAGAGAGTGTGTGTGTGTGTGTGTGTGTGTGTGTGTGTGTGTGTGTGTGTGTGTGTGTGTGTGTGTGTGTGTGTGTGTGTGTGTGTGTGTGTGTGTGTGTGTGTGTGTGTGTGTGTGTGTGTGTGTGTGTACATAATAAGACACACACTTGTCGAAGTAATAGCGACGGTAACTCAATTTATTCAGGCAGACTCTCTCTCTCTCTCTCTCTCTCTCTCTCTCTCTCTCTCTCTCTCTCTCTCTCTCTCTCTCTCTCTCTCTCTCTCTCCCCTACTACTACTACTACTACTACTACTACTACTGCTACTACTACTACTACTACTATACTACAATTTAAAAATCCAAAAACAAAAAGAATCTCTCTCTCTCTCTCTCTCTCTCTCTCTCTCTCTCTCTCTCTCTCTCTCTCTCTCTCTCTCTCTCTCTCTCTCTCTCTCTCTCTCTCTCTCTCTCTCTCTCTCTCCTACAAGTTCAAAAAAACCCAAACAAAACGCTAGTATTGTACCTATTGTTGGATTGAAACACGAGGGGGAATGAAAACACACAAAAGAGAGAGAAAAAAAAAAAGAATCGAAGGAATAACTGCCAGACTATTAAATGTTGATGCAAGGAAATATACAACGTGGAACTCCCCTCATCGTACTGTAAGAATTTAATGGTCTAGGATTCCTGGCAGAGAGGGGCAGCAGGGAAAGGTCGAAATGTTAGAAGCGATGCTGCTGCACGATTGAATTTTGATCTGGGGGAAGTAAACAGTGTAAATGTATGTTACTGCTTCCCTTACGAGCAGTGTGTTTGCGGGGAGTAATGCTTTGTTTAAGGAAAGAAAGGTTAAAAGAAGAGACATATTAGAAGTTATGTTGCTTTATTATTAAATTTCGATCTGGAGGAAGCAAAGTGTAATGTAAAGAATGTTAAAAAGAGTGTGAAAAAAGGTGAAAGTATTGCGTTTGGATTATTAGATTTTGAGATTTACGAGTTGTGTGTAAGTCATGATTTGTTTAAGGGATGAAAGGTTATAAGAAGAGACATATCAGATACAAGTGATGCTGCTTCGCATTTGAATTTTAATCTGGGGAAGTAAACACAATGAATGTGTTGCTTACGAGAGATGTACTCAGACGAATAATTCTTTGCTTTTTGTATAGAAGTAAAAAAATGAAGATTAGTATATGAAAAGTACTGAGCTTGAAAGTTTGAATTTTGATCATGGGAAGTAAACAACGTAAATATGTTGTTTTCTTTACGAGCGACGTGTTTTGGTGTATAATTCTTAGTTTTAGCGATGAAACGTTAAATAAAAAAGAAGTATTATATAGAAGTGCTTCTGCTACATGGTTTGTATTTTGATCTGAGTTTATAAAGAGTATAGCATAATATCCGAAATAGTCATACAAACTAAGCATAAAAACAAACACGTATGCTCCACCAAAACATGTTTTATGTGCCTGGGGATGAATATCAATAAGGGACCACAACAAATTAAGCTATACTGGGTACATTATAATCTCCACAGCGACCAGTAAAAGGCGACATAGAGGAATAAACTCATATTCTCCTCCTGGACATGTTATCTGTATCTAAGAATAAGTAAGAATAATATAGCCCAACAATTTAAGTTCTACAGGGAATAATAATGTATAATCTCTGCAAGCTATTTTACACATATTATCTGTGGAATTGTAATAGGAAAGCAATAGGAAAGTACAACAGTTCAAGCTTCACAGGATATATAAATCACGATCTCCACAACTACCAATAAAAGAGCGAGAGATAGAGGACTACATTACAATCCCCACAGCTACCAATAAAAGTCAAGAAATAAATAAATCAAGGAAGTTTCTCCCGTGTGGGCGTGTGACAGATGCAGCGCGTTGAGTAATGAACTCCTGACCTGAGGCGGCGAGCAGCAAATGTGGCTGTTGGCTTTTCACAACACCCTCATTTACATTTTACGATCAATACGTGGTTTGATTTCAATTCCGCACGAGTCCATTCCACCTTTAAGCGCCTCATTCCACCGCTGCGCCCTGTATTTGACCTCCACACGCTCCATTCCTCGTCCACACACGCACTTTGTATGTTATGGATTCTGGCTTTGCACTTTTTGTATGATTATTTTGTGGTTTGTGTTGGTGTGCGGTTGTTTCAATTCTATACAGTAACTTTTTTTTTTTTTAGTTCGTTCTATATCAAAGTGTAGTATTTGACTGTCTCACAGTCTCTCTCTCTCTCTCTCTCTCTCTCTCTCTCTCTCTCTCTCTCTCTCTCTCTCTCTCTCTCTCTCTCTCTCTCTCTCTTCCACATCGACCTAAACTATTCCACACACACACACACACACACACGTCCACCAATACTTTATTAATTTTAATTCCAAGTTTTCAGTTCCATTTGATTTCTTTGTTTTGGCGCCTCAATCAATCAATCACTCAATTAATAAATCACTGTTTCTGTCCTTCACTCCCTTCATTCCGCCTTTACGCTGTCGACTTATCCATTATTCATCTCACCCCAACACTTTGCCATCATCTCTCGCCCTCCTTTCTACATACTGACACACCACACCCTCACTCCTGTCCCAGCCCCTCCACGTCCTGTCTCTCCACTACTCCACCCACACGTGACCTTCTATGCATTATCTATCTCACTTCCACTTTCTTTCATCCCTCACCGTTCATCCTGCCTCCTGACACGCCCCTCCTCCCTTGTCTCACCTTCTCCTCTCTCGGCTGATGACTAATTCCTGCTTCCCGCAAGTTTATCCCTCTGGTACTAACTCTACAAGGCTAGAAATCTGCGTGGCTGGATATAGAAGTAGTTTTGTATGTGTTGATCTTAATTTTCATTATTTATATGAGATTAAAAGCGATTTAAGTTTTATTTCCGTAATAAATTTTGTTAATTATTCATGTTTGTATCAGTCTCTCCTTGTCTCTACACCATTCCATGACTTTCTTTGTATTTTCAATTTAATTTCTACGCTCTTTCATCAGTTCCGTATGTTTTGACTTTATGCTCTCTATGCTTTCTATCTATATATGATTTAAAATAATTTGCGAGGTATTTTGAAAGGTATTGTCAAGTATTCCCTTTGCGTGTGGATTTCGATATGAACAGCATAGGTAATACTTTTGTGGCTTTTCATGCAGGCAATACTGTCATGCTTCCTGGCTAGAGACTTTTAAAATATCGGCTTGCCCTGAGAGAGAAAAAAAGAGGTTCCGTGGAAATAAAATCCGCATAGAATATTCGTAAATGTCAACAGAACAGCGGAAACTGTCAGAATATTATATCGTACAGTTCACAAAGGAAGGAAGGACTGGACTTCGATTATTCATTACAACAGTACGATAATTACAGAGTCGTGAAAGTGTATATAGAACAGTACAGGTGATAGCAAGTAGTCTTAACAAACATCTATGCATGAATGATAAGGATAGAATACTATAACATACGAGTATAGTTCGCAAAGGAAGGAAGGAATGTATTTCAATTGCACACCATAACAGTTTCGTAAGCTGCGCCAGTGTACGATAATTAGAGACTCGTGTTGTGTGCAGCGAAGAGTCTTGTGGAAGATAGCAAGTATGTAGTCTGAGTGGCAAAGTAAGCTGGATTTCGCTTCCATCACTGAGAAACGAACCAGGAACAATAAAGGGACTGCCATGTGTCGGCCTGATGACTTCCTTTTCAACTTCTCTTATTTTCTCAAGTTTACGAGGAGCTAAAGTGCAAGTCTAAAATCAGTGTTGTTAATGTTTCAGTGTCTTATGTCCACTAATGTTGAACACGCTCTAGTGCAAATTACTGTGATTTTTCGGCATGCTTTATGAGTATATTGATAAAACTAAAAATGATTCTGGACTATCACAGGGAACAAATACGCCATAATGGAAGTTACTGGGATTTTCCGAGGTATTTTTAGTCTCCTGTTAATCTTTCAATGGGAATTAACAGCATGAGAACACAATGAATTATCTCCGTGAACTCTGAAAACGATATTTATGAGAAAAAGGTGCAAGAACATGAAATTCTCCACAAGGACATTTCAATAAATTAAGTCAACGGTCGAGGCAAGGACGAAATTTGCCACCACTCCCATGCAGGTAAGGAGGCAACCACCGTGTGCAGCGGAGTGCCCAGCGTGACTGCACATCACTACCACCACCACCACCACCACCAGTCACAACTCACCCACGTAACATCATCACCACCACTACTAACACCCCCACCTCCACCACCACCACCATCACCATCACCACCACTCACAACTCACCCATATCACATCCTCATCATCCACACGAGACCATCCTTAACACCGAAACTGGACGCCCTTATTACACACACACACACACACACACACACACACACACACACACACACAGTACACGTTTATCCTACTCCTTACCACCCCCACCACCACCACCACCACTACCACCATTCAGTATCGCTCCCTCCTCCCATCCTACCCCTCCTCCCATCATCTCCTTCCGTCCTCCTCTCCTTCTCCCTCCCTCCTTCCCTCTCTGGCTCATTACGCCGTGTCCTCGCTCATTGTGCCTCGTCCCCGTCCTCGCCCTGGCAGTCGGGAAGCGAGCCTGGTCTTAATGAGGCCGACACGAGTCCATGTATCGTCGGCAGCGTCTCGTGTGTGTGAGGAGTGACTGCCGCTGCTCCACACTGCATATTGCCGCGTCACTCTTGCTAATAATGGTAAGCTAGCCTGGTTGTGCTGCTCAGTAATGGCTGTGTTGGTGTTATGCTCTGATTTTGAAGGTAGAAAGTAATTAATAGCACAGAAGCAGATAGAATGCAAGTAATTTTATCTTCGTAGTCTTTCTTCGTGTCTAAGTAAGTTGTTCAGTAATAGTAGTGGTAATATTATGCCTTGATTTTGAATCTGGTGATAAATATGACGTGAATTCCTTCCCTTCTATATAGTCTTAGACAGGATATATTTCAGTTAATGTTACTCCGTCAGTCTTGGCAATAATGGTAAACTGGCCTGGTTGTGTTGCTTTGAGGTAGATGTGCTGGTATTATGCCTTGATTTTGAAGGCAACGAATAATGAATGACATGATCTCCTTTCTTGGAATATACTCTTAGACAAAAAATATGTACGTTGTCCCAGCTAGTCTTTATTAGTGTCTGGTGACGTTGTATTGGTGCTAAAACTCGATTTTGAATCTAGTAATAAATATGATACTAATTTCTCTCTCTCTCTCTCTCTCTCTCTCTCTCTCTCTCTCTCTCTCTCTCTCTCTCTCTCTCTCTCTCTCTCTCTCTCTCTCTCCTTGGTATATGTTCGTAGACAGAGTATATCGAATTTCCTGTTACCGCGTCACTCTCGCTAATAATGATAAAACTGCTCGGGTTTTGCTGCTCATTGATAGCTGTGTTAGTATCAGTATACCTCCATCTTGGAGCTAATAATTTACTCCCTACTCAGCTATATGCTCGTAGACGTATTATATTCAATTTCCTGCTACCGCATCACTCTCGTTAATAATGGTAAGCTCCTCTGGCTAAGCTGCTCAGTGACTGTAGCGTTTGTATCGTACCTCGATTTGGAAACAGAGATAATAAATATGACGAACTCACTCCCTTCTGTATACTCGAAAACATAATGATGATAAGCTCCTCGGGTTATCGTATTCAGAGGTAAGCTGCTCTCTGGTCTCGCTGTACCGTGATACTTGTGTTATTATTGTACCTCGGTTTTGAAACAAGTAGATAATAAATGTGGCTTTATCTCTCTCTCTCTCTCTCCCTGATTTATACTCGTAGACAGAATACACGTGATTCCAAATAGTTCTACTTAGTGGCTGGTTATGTTGCTTAGTGATTGTAGTGTTAATATACCTGAGTTCTGAAGCAAGTTACAATAATGAATCTCTCACCCCGCTACATACCCGCTGATAGAACAAAGAATTTTAGTTGGTTTTATTTCGTGTCTGTTTAAGTTGCTTAGTCACAGTGGTATTAGTCTTTTTTTACTATTTTTATTATTATTATCACTACTACTACTACTACTACTACTACAACTACTACTATCACTATTACCATGATTTAATTTCGTTCGGAACTGAGTTATTATTCACTAGGAAAGTTACCAACACCTGCGTGGCCACCAAATAATTGCTTCCGTCTTTCCTGGAGTAGTAGTAGTAGTAGTAGTAGTAGTAGTAGTAGTAGTAGTAGTAGTAGTAGTAGTAGTAGTAGTAGTAGTAGTAGTAGTAGTAGTAGTAGTAGTAGTAGTAGTAGTAGTAGTAGTAGTAGTAGTAGTAGTAGTAGTAGTAGTTGTTGTTGTTGTTGTTGTTGTTGTTGTTGTTGTTGTTGTTGTTGTTGTTGTTGTTGTTGTTGTTGTTGTTGTTGTTGTTGTTGTTGTTGTTGTTGTTGTTGTTGTTGTTGTTGTTGTTGTTGTTGTTGTTGTTGTTGTTGTTAGTGGTGGTGGTGGTGGTGGTGGTGGTGGTGGTGGTGGTGGTGGTGGTAATGTTGGTGTTTTCGTGTTTTCTTTAAAGTAAAAAGATCAATTTTTGTATGATATGTATCTATTACTATTGTTACAACTACCACCACTACAATCGTCACTACCATTATTTGCCTTCCTTTCGTAGTTGTGACTCAGCTGCATGGCCCCAAATAATTGCTTCCGTCTTCCCTGAGCTGTGCACGCTGCGGGAGTAAAGGGGATGCGTGGGGACGAGGGCTGGGAATCCTCTGCCCCTGGGATTTATCTTTCCACAAAACATTAAAAAAATAATCAGAATATCCTGTCATTGTTTTTTTCTACCTGTTGTTATATGTATTTTATTCCTTATTGTTTCTTACTTTGATTTTTTCGTTTTGTTTGTGTTTGTGAGAGTGAGAGAGTGAGTGAGTGAATGACTGAGTGGAACTGTGAGTTATTATCATCATCAAACCTTACATGCATACAATTATAACATACGGTAAGAAATTTAAAAGTATAAGATGGAAAGGAAAGGCAAGGCAAGGCAAGGCAAGGCAAGGCAAGGAAAGTTAAAGCAAGGCAAGGCAAGGCACGGCAAAGTAAAACAAGGTGAGAAAATCAGATTAAAGATATGATAAAAGGTAGTGTAAGGTAAGAAAAAGGAAATTAAAGGCGAGAAGAGAAAGTAATGCACGGTAAGGTAAGAAAAATGAAAGAGCACACGTATAGGATGATAAGATAACGCATGACGAGGTAAGGTAAACTAAGGTAAGGTAATGCATGAAAGTGTAAAGCAAGGTAAGGTAAAGTAAGGTAAGGAAAGGCAAAAAGAAACTTGCATCGTTATGTTACACCAGGAAGCAGCGGGCTGAAATACGTAAAGGAGAGAAAAAGAATAAACTGAACGAGGGAGAGATGAAGTAAGAGCTTAGAGAGAGAGAGAGAGAGAGAGAGAGAGAGAGAGAGAGAGAGAGAGAGAGAGAGAGAGAGAGAGAGAGAGAGAGAGAGAGAGAGAGAGAGAGAGTACGGTAAAGCAAGCATAGATGGAGGCAATTAAATAAAGCACTGAAAGAGGGGGAAGCTAAAATATGCATAGAGAAAGAGTCAAAGTAAATCACCCGTCAAGACACGAGACAATAAGAACGAGGACTGAGGGAAAAGTTAATTGCTTCCCATGCTACCAATGCAAATATTAAACGAACGAACTCTACTTGCAGGAAATTAGTAACAAGCTCCTGGGAATGTTACTGAAGCAAATGGAAGCTGGGTACTAATGCATATAGAAAAAAAAAATAATACGAAGGTAGAAGCAGTAAGAGAAGGAGACACAGAAGGGAAGAGGGAGAATAATAAGGAGTAGCCGTGGCAATACACAGAATAGTAATACTCTCTGATTATTCCCTTATTTTCTCACTCAATAGATGCGTCATTAATATCCAGTACTTATTCTTTTATTTTCTCACTCAATACATAGAATACTAATGCTATCTACTTATCCCCTTATTTTTAAACACAGTACATAGAACACTAACACTCTATACTTATTCCCTTATTTCCTAACTCAATACACACAACAGTCTCTACTTATTCTTCCTTTTTCCTCACTAAATACACAGAACATACACCCTCCACTTATTCACCTATTTAACTTCTAACTAAATACGCACATCAGTAATACACTCTGCTTATTCCTCTATTTCCTAACTAAATACAAGCATCAGCAATACCCTTTATACAATTAACCCCCCTTTTCTAACTCAATACATACAACAGTAGTACCATTTAGTTATTTCCTTACTTTCAAACTCAATACGTACAGCACCAATACCTTCTACTTATTCTTCTATTTCTCGACTTATTTCCCACTGCAAACTCCAAGCAACGTTATGCAGGCAACGTTTTCCCGCCAACGTTTCAGTTTCAACACAGCATAGGAAGAAAAAATCGCTTCTACATTCTGAATTTGAAAATTTACATATACTGACCTTTAAATGAATAAAAAAAAAAAGAGGTGAGCAAGGGAGCGAACGAAAGCAACGGGGAGAGAGAGAGAGAGAGAGAGAGAGAGAGAGAGAGAGAGAGAGAGAGAGAGAGAGAGAGAGAGAGAGAGAGAGAGAGAGAGAGAGAGAGAGAGAGAGAGAGAGAGAGAGAGAGAGAGAGAGAGAAATTCAATAACAATAAAGGCCTTGTGTACTCCATGACCCTAACCTAAATGTCCCCTTAATGCAATAAATAGAGAGAGAGAGAGAGAGAGAGAGAGAGAGAGAGAGAGAGAGAGAGAGAGAGAGAGAGAGAGAGAGAGAGAGAGAGAGAAATTCAATAACAATAAAGGCCTTGTGTACTCCATGACCCTAACCTAAATGTCCCCTTAATGCAATAAATAGAGAGAGAGAGAGAGAGAGAGAGAGAGAGAGAGAGAGAGAGAGAGAGAGAGAGAGAGAGAGAGAGAGAGAGAGAGAGAGAGAGAGAGAGAGAGAGAGAGAGAGAGAGAGAGAGAGAGAGAGAGCAGCTTCAGGTCAACCCACCACCAGATTAACAACAATTAGAAAGTCTCCTGTCACTCCAGAAAAACACAATTAGCTGACTGTGTTCTCTCTCTCTCTCTCTCTCTCTCTCTCTCTCTCTCTCTCTCTCTCTCTCTCTCTCTCTCTCTCTCTCTCTCTCTCTCTCTTTCCCATACTGCCATGCCATTGCTCTTTTCCACACCTACCCATCTCCCCACCACCGAGACACTGTCCTCTCCCCAAACAATGATGTAACTATCCTTTTTCTTCCCTTTTTTCTTTTTCTGAACACTCGCCCTACACGTGGCAATCCCTGAACGAAACACACCTGCCCACTTCCACCTGTCGTCCTCATAATTTAACAAGAATTTTAAGCCATCACTAGTAAACACTCATGAGAACCAAACTAATCATCTATATAGCCTTTGCAAATAGTGTTTACGATATTCGAAAATGTTCAAGGATTGTCAAATATGACTTATGATACTCCAAAACCTTCAAGAATAGTGCTTATAATATCCCAAGGTGTTTATGAATATTTCTTATGTTATTCCGAAGTGGTTAAAGACACGAGGCTGGCATATACACAAGGATGATCACAAAGACACACAGTTGTGGCCAGGGCGCTTATATATGTATACTCCTCTTCTCTTCCCTTCCCGTGCCTCCCACCCCCGCCTCCTTCCTAATCATCCTCCAACGTCTGAAAACTTGCGGAGGAAAACAAACAAAACTATATCGAGGCACCACAAACAGTTCGCAAAGATTAAAGACCACACACTTTTTTAGAACACACACACACACACACACACACACACACACACACACACACACACACACAGATAGATAGAGAGATAAATAGATATACCGATAGATAAGTAGATAAGACAGACAGATACTCAAACAGATAGATATAAATAAATAGAAAACAGCATAATATCAACAAGTAACATGGTCCAACAATTTTTTATATTAAACACATTCAACACAATTAAAATGTAAGAAACACACACACACACACACACACACACACATACACACACAATGTAATGGCGACACGATAACAAAATAAAAAAAAAAAAAAAAAATATATATATATATATATATATATATATATATATATATATATATATATATATATATATATATATATATATATATAAACAACAACAACGATAGCAAAAATCGGAGCTGCAAAAAAAAAAAAAAAAAAAAGAGAGAGAGAAAGAAACAACTTGTGAACATAAATATTAGAACACAAAAACGTAAATGAGAGAGAGAAAAAAAAAGTAGTTGCAATAATTACTGGGAATCGTATACGAACCAGAACAACACTAAACAGGACCAGAAAAAAAAATGTGTACGAAGACGAGGAAGCAAATAATAATAATGGTTACAATAATAGCAAAAAGTAAAAAAAAGACAACTCTGATTATTACAAGAGCGAGCGAAATATTTTTGCATAGTATCAACACAACATTATTACATTTCTGTTATTACTGAGACCGTGTGTGTGTGTGTGTGTGTGTGTGTGTGTGTGTGTGTGTGTGTGTGTGTGTGTGTGTGTGTGTGTGTGTGTGTGTGTGTGTGTGTGTATTTAGTTCATTATTTATTGTTTTTAAGTTTATCATCATATCATCTGTATTTTCTTTTTATTTAGCATATTAACTTTTAACCTCTCTCTCTCTCTCTCTCTCTCTCTCTCTCTCTCTCTCTCTCTCTCTCTCTCTCTCTCTCTCTCTCTCTCTCTCTCTAACAATTATCGTTTTCAAATTATTACTTTATTATTTGTTATTTCTTTTTCTCCTCCACCATTCCACCTCCTCCTCTCCTTCTTCCTCCTTCTCCTCTTCTTCTTCTTCTTCTTCTTCTTCTTCTTCTTCTTCTTCTTCTTCTTCTTCTCCTCTTTTTCTTCTTCACTCTCCACTACCACCACCACCACGCCGCCTCTCCCCATGCATCAGTGAGGATAGCTGGGTATTCACAAAGGGAAGTATTGGATTTTCTTCTCGTGTTATCTCGTGCCTCGCTTCACCACGGTCAAGGAAGCGATTATAATTATTAGTATTGCATTGGTCTTCTCCACCTCCTTTCTCCGTTTTCCGTCATAATCTTCTTTTTCTTTGTTGTTGTTGTTGTTGTTGTTGTCTTTTTTCTTCTTCATCCAGTTCTTTTTCTCCCTTCTCCTCCTCCTCCTCCTCTTTTTCGCCTGCTCCTCCTCCTCCTCCTTTAATTTTTGTTCTTGCTGTTTTCTTCTTTTTCTTCTTCATCCAGTTCTTTTTCCTCCACCTCCTCTTATGTTTTTATTGTCTCTGTTGTTGTTGTTGTGTTCCTTCGTCTTTTTTTCTTCTTTATTCTCCTCTTGCTCATCTTGCCCTTCCTCCTTCACAACAGCTTCGTAAGGGGCAAGAAGTCTGCTGCTGCTGTTTATTCTCGTGAACTTTTTTCTTTGTGGTTCAATACTTCCTCTTCTTCTTCATCGCCCTTCTCCTCCTCCTCTTCCTCCTCCTCCTCTTCATCCACAAACACCAGCTCCAGCCTCTTCTTAT
>NC_087175.1:16285892-16300892 GCF_035594125.1 Scylla paramamosain
CTTAGCGTTGCCCGAGCAGTCTGCGTCACTGGCACACTGGTCCTGCAGCCCCTCGGGACACAGCGAGGCGTCCATCATTCGCTTGGGGCACCGGCCGGGCTTGGCGGGGAATGCTGTGGGAGAGACAAGACACGTTAGTTAATGCCTCGTATTATGAAAAGTTTTGCTCTCCCACCACGACTGTTTATAAAGGCCACAGATATGATTGGCCGTGTTTCCAAGAGTGTTTTTCCTGTTAATAATGTAGAAATTTTGTTAATCTCATTAGAACAGTAAAAAAAACACTATTAAAATCCCGTGTAACTTCAACCAGAGCCCTTTGAAAGTAGCGGAGGTGCAGTGTGGAATATGGACCCATGGCTCGTATTCTGAAACGCTTTGCTCTCTCACCAAGACTATTTTCAAAGGCCACAGAGATGATTAGCCGTGTTCCCAAGAGCGTTTCTCGTGTTGATTATGTAAACATCTTGTTCTTCTGTAACTACTGCCATAAAAACACTTTTAAAAACTTATATTCTTAAAGCACCTCCACTACATGGGTTTTTATGGAAGTGTTTACGGTTCAAGTGACAGGTCGATAATATTTTTTATTTTATCAAGGGAGAAAGTCTTGAAAACTTATGGTGGTGGTGGTAGCACCAGTAATAATAATAATAATAATAATAATAATAATAATAATAATAATAATAATAATAATAATAATAATAATGATGTCACTTACCATAACCTTATCTACTTTTTCCATTTTTTTTACATGCATATTCCTCCTCCTCTACCTCTTGCCCTTTCTCCTCTCCTCATCACCATTATGAATACACCAGCATTTTCTCTCGGTTGCATTTCCATCTTCTCTTCCTCCTCTTATTCCTCCTTCTTATCTTTATTACGATTATCACCAAACATCAAATCAGTTCATCTTTTCCTTCTCTTCATTCTTCACCTCCTCCTCCTTCTCCTCCTCTTCTTACTCCTTCTCCCTCTCTTTCCCCTCTTGCACAATGATATTTCTCGTCCTTCTCTTCATCCCTCACCACCATCACCTCCTGCTCCTCCTCCTCCTCCTCCTCCTCCTCCTCCTCCTCCTCGTCCCCACCACCAAATATTACAAATCCAATGAAAGGAAAACATCACTAACTTTCTCCATTCATCCCAAGTTGGTCGCTTCCTTGATCTAAGTATTGCTTCCAGTAGTAAAGGGAAGGGAATATGGAAAGATACGTGCAGGAATAAGATAGATACGTAGATAGATAGATAGATAGATACATAGACATATAGATAGATATGTACGCTAGTATGTTGGTAGGTAGGTTGTGTGGTAGACAGATAGATATATAGATAGATAAATAGATAAATAGATAGGTAGACAGTTAAACTGATAGAAAGTTATACACTCTTAACTGTACGTCAGTCTGGCAAAAAAGAAGTAGAAGGAGAAGGAGAAGGAGGAGGAGGAGGAGGAGAAGGAGGAACAACAACAACAACAACAACAACAACAACAACAACAACAACATGAAGACGTAGTAGTAGCAGCAGCAGCAGCAGCAGCAGCAGCAGCAGTAGTAGTAACAGCAGTAGTAGTAGTAGTATACATACATACATACATACATACATACATACATACATACATACATGCATACACATATATAAATAAATACTTAAACAAATACTGTCAAATACACAGAGGAATTCAATATCTCAATGCAGTGCTGGGAAAATAATTATGCCACAAAGGAAGTATTGGGTTTTTAAGACGAGGAAAGAAATTATAGGAACGAAAACAAAAATGAGGAAAAAAAATAAGTCTCCAATAATAATTAGTAGGAAGTTTGGTGACCGCGATCTCTCTCTCTCTCTCTCTCTCTCTCTCTCTCTCTCTCTCTCTCTCTCTCTCTCTCTGTGTGTGTCAGTTGAAGGAATTACGCCAAAAATAAATCTTTTAGAGACATACAAACAGGAAAAGAAATTTAAATACTTAACAAGCCTCTTGCTGATTTGGAGAGAGAGAGAGAGAGAGAGAGAGAGAGAGAGAGAGAGAGAGAGAGAGAGAGAGAGAGAGAGAGAGAGAGAGAGAGAGAGAGAGAGAGAGAGAGAGAGAGAGAAACTGAAGCAGAGGGAGAAACATAAATATAGAGACAACGAGACAGATCAGATATGAAAACAGAAAAAAAAATATTAAGATAGACGAAAAAAATAAAAAATAAAAAATCAGCGTGAGTAGGAGTGAAATTGAGAATGGTAGAGGCTACTTAGCAAGAAGAGTGACGTCACCAGGGAAACTTTTGGGCCACAGAGGAAAAGTTTGTAATCAGCGGGAGGAACACACCTTTGCTGGGGAGGGCGGGGACAACGGGACAGCATGGTGGGGAAGGGAAAGAGGGAGCGGGAGATGGAAGAGGCTGGGGAGGGAAGGAAGCTGGGAGAGAGGAGAGCGTGAGGTTTGGAGAGGTGGCGGGTGGAAAGGGTGAGGGAGGGAGGGAGGAAGGAGCGAGGAAGGAAGGAGAGAGCGAGGAGGGAGAGGAGGTGAGGATCGGGGACAATGTGGGGAGAGTGTGGGGTCAGAGGGAAGAGAGAGAGAGAGAGAGAGAGAGAGAGAGAGAGAGAGAGAGAGAGAGAGAGAGAGAGAGAGAGAGAGAGAGAGAGAGAGAGAGAGAGAGAGAGAGAGAGAGAGAGAGAGAGAGAGAGAGAGAGAGAGAGGGAGAGGGAGGAGGGGGAGGGAGGAAGAGAGAGGAGGGGGTGAGAGGAGAGGGAGGGAGACAGATATGGCGGAAAGGCAGGAATTAATTGAAACTTTTCCTAATGAGAAGGGTTTGGTAATGGCCGCTCATGTGATTAGTCAAGGGAAGAATAGATAGTGTGGTGCATCTCTCTCTCTCTCTCTCTCTCTCTCTCTCTCTCTCTCTCTCTCTCTCTCTCTCTCTCTCTCTCTCTCTCTCTCTCTAATAAACACACATGAGGGAGATAAAGATAGATAGATAGATAGATAGATAGATAGATAGAGAGAGAGAGAGAGAGAGAGAGAGAGAGAGAGAGAGAGAGAGAGAGAGAGAGAGAGAGAGAGAGAGAGAGAGAGAGAGAGAGACTATTAATGATAGAAATGTTAATGTTTCCACAAAAAAATTAATCTCTCTCTCTCTCTCTCTCTCTCTCTCTCTCTCTCTCTCTCTCTCTGTTACCGTTTCTACCACTACTACTAATCCTATTGCTGTTACTACTACTACTACTACTACTACTACTACTACTATTACTCATGCAATTAATCTTACTAACTCTCATACAAACACACACACACACACACACACACACACACACACACACACATAAACATCACACACTTTCCTTCCACTACTCAGAATAAACAAGAGACAGTACGCAACAAAACCAACAGCCAGCGTTTAGTTAAGACTGTTTAGTTCACCTCACTTCACACACACACACACACACACACACAAACACACAACGCGCGCGCACACACACTCAGTCCTGCCAGTTCAAAGTCACAACAATAACAAACGTCTCTTGCACCAAAGGGGGAAACGTTACTGGTGCTTCAAAAAACGTTCTTCCCTGACCAGTGCAAACTACAGAACGGTATTCTTTCCTTCTTTCCTCCTCTCCCTGCCTCTCCTCGATGCCTGGTGAACTGTTCGGCTGGTGCAGTGATGGGTGACTTTGTGTGGGTGTGTGGGTGTGTTTGTGGTGGTGGTGGTGGTGGTGGTGGGTACTGTTATTGGTCTTGTTGTTGTTATTGTTGTTGTTGTTTCCGCCATTACTACTACTACTACTACTACTACTACTACTACTACTACTACTACTACTACTGTCACTTATAATATTACTACAACACTTCCTAGCATGCAGTAGCAATAGCAGTAGTAATAGCAGTAACAGTAATAGTAATAGCAGTAGACGTAACAACAGCAGCTGCAGCATAAACAACAACAATAAAAGCAGCAGTGGTATTAATTTAACTGAGATGAACTGAATATATATGTCAAGTTAAGGGACAAGTGGGTATGTAGGTTGAAACGAAGTACACTTTCACAAGCGCTGCAGATTAAAACAAAGGAAATAAAAGACAACATCAGCGCAATACTGACGAAGGGACGAGACGAGTGAGAGTGAGGGGTTAAGCTGAGTACTGATGGAATAGTTAAAGAATGCCTCTCGTGTCACGGCAGGCAGTGAGAGGAAGGGAATAATTCTGTGCTGGTGATGTTGGGAGAGAGTTGACGAGTGGGAGTGAGTGACTGAGTGAGTAGATGGGTGAGTGAGTAGGTGGGTGTGTATGTGGGTGTGTGGGTGACTGCGTGAGTGAGAGAGTGAGTGAGTGTGAGTGGTTACTGAAACGTCGCTCCTTCAAAACGTGTCAAGTGTTATTGCTTGTCATGGATATTGAGAACGAGAAGGAGGAGGAGGAAGAGGAGGAGGAGGAGGAGGAGGAGGAGGAGGAGGAGGAGGAGGAGGAGGAGGAGGAGGAGGAGGAGGAGGAGGAGGAGGAGGAGGAGGAGGAGGAGGAGGAGGAGGAGGATGAGGAGGAGGAGGAGGAAAGAAGAATCCACATGATAAATCAAAGATCAACAATAGCAACATCAACAAAAAACAACAATAATAATAATAATAATAATAATAATAATAATAATAATAATAATAATAATAATAATAATAATAATAATAATTAACCATCTCACATTAACCTTCCTTTAATTAGACAACAAGAACAATAAAGACAAAGACGCTCATTTAATTTAATTAGCACATTTCCTCTCAGGCGGACGAACACACACACACACACACACACACACACACACACACACACACACACACACACGAACGCACACACACAAAGGTTACGCACACAAGTGTATTTGTTCTCGATATTTTACAAACACGGTATAAGCGAAGTAATCAAGCAACTCTCTCTCTCTCTCTCTCTCTCTCTCTCTCTCTCTCTCTCTCTCTCTCTCTCTCTCTCTCTCTCTCTCTCTAGAAGGCCAAGATTTTACAGACGCAGGATAAGAGAAGTAATCAAGCATTCTCTCTCTCTCTCTCTCTCTCTCTCTCTCTCTCTCTCTCTCTCTCTCTCTCTCTCTCTCTCTCTCTCTCTCTCTCGTATGCAAAACCGGAGTCAGGAAAGGAAAACAAAGGCCGAAAGAATAAGAGAGAGAGAGAGAGAGAGAGAGAGAGAGAGAGAGAGAGAGAGAGAGAGAGAGAGAGAGAGAGAGAGAGAGAGAGAGAGAGAGAGAGAGAGAGAGAGAGAGAGAAAAGACACCAGTAGATTAAAGGCAAACACAACCTGGATTTAATTAAGCACAACACCGAACGTTCTCATGTGTATGTTTGTGAAGGGAGAGGAGGAGGAGGAGGAGGAGGAGGAGGAGGAGGAGGAGGAGGAGGAGGAGGAGGGAGAGTAAAGGAAAGCAAGGGGGAATATGAAAATAAGGGAAAAAACGAAAGAAACAAGCAGGCATGAATGAGTAGGAGCTGTGTGTTTGCTTGAGAGAGAGAGAGAGAGAGAGAGAGAGAGAGAGAGAGAGAGAGAGAGAGAGAGAGAGAGAGAGAGAGAGAGAGAGAGAGAGAGAGAGAGAGAGAGAGAGAGAGAGAGAGAGAGAGAGAGAGAGAGAGAGAGAGAGTAATCATAAACACGAAATAGAAAAAAAAACAAAAAAAACAAATAGAAGAGTAGAAACAAAGGCAGAGTTTTCCGAATAAAAACACTTTTGGAAATAATTCTCCAGTGATTAATAATTCCAATATTGGTTACGTTAAGTTCAGGGAAATTTAGCACGAGGGAAAATTATACTGGATCAGAAAAAAAGGTACGCGATCAATGCGGAAAAAAAAAAAAAAGTCAAGATGAGAATCGGTCTAATCATCTCACTGGTCTTGGAAAACTGTACTTGTGAGAGAGCAAAATATTCACCTCCTTAACTAGTCTCTCTCTCTCTCTCTCTCTCTCTCTCTCTCTCTCTCTCTCTCTCTCTCTCTCTCTCTCTCTCTCTCTCTCTCTCTCTCTCTCTCTCCAGTCTTATGAAAGGTTGTGGTGGAAGTCACGAAGGAAATACAAAATGGCAATACAGAAAAAAAAAAAAAACACAGAAGTTAACTAGTGTGTTTTCTCTCGAGTTTTTTTTTTTTTTTGTAATGTTGTGGTGGAAGTCACGAATGAAATATTAAATGGCAACAGAGAAAAGTTAACTAGTGTGTCTTTCCCTTGAGTCTTACGAAACGGTGAGGTGGAAGTCGCGAACGAAATATTAAACGGCAACAAAAAAAGAAAAAAACAGAGAGAAGTTAACTAGTGCGTCTTTCCCTCGAGTCTTATGAAAGGTTATGGTAAAAATCACGAAGAAAATATCAAATGGCATCACAGAGAAAAAAAAAAAAAAAACACGAAGTTAACTAGTGTGTCTTTCCCTCGAGTTTTATGTGGTGGAAGTCACGAAGGAAAAATCAAATGGCAAAACAAAGAAAAAAAAAACTGATGAAAAGTAGTAATGGAACGTTTGAAATCTATTAATGCGTGCAGTTGTGTTTATCAAATAAATAAAAAAACATATATACGAGTCCTTAATACACAAAACCGAGGAACCATACATAATAATTAAGTGCTGTTATTTCTACCACTTAGTAAATTATGAGAGTTATTTATCATTTGTTAAGAGTTATTTATTATTTATCAAATAAAATGAAAAAAATGAGTCCTTAATACATAAAAGCAGGAAACCATATACAATAATCATGTGTTATCATATCCGCCACTACGTACATTACAGAGATATTTACAGAAAGATCGTGAATGTTAATGAAGTGAAAAAGAATCGTTATCATTAGCACATGGATGCAACGAAGCATACATAACTATATAAAAATAATTAAGAATTCTCTCTCTCTCTCTCTCTCTCTCTCTCTCTCTCTCTCTCTCTCTCTCTCTCTCTCTCTCTCTCTCTCTCTCTCGTATGCAAAACCAGAGTCATCTTCCTAGATCGTGTATACTAATCAAATGAGAAAGAGAGTATCAACACCATAAGCATACAAAACCAACGAGAAACTAACTATACAGATTATCATTATCGTACTCGCATTCACCGGCAAATATACGTACAAGAAATTTATCTTTTCACGCATGGAAATAAAAAAAATAAAAAAAATCACTAATATTGTCACTAATACACAAACGACCAAACACAGAGATTATCACGAGACTCTTTAAGCATTACCACAATCACCTGTAGTATTAGGCATCGATCTGTTCACTTATTGGAAGAGAGTGGCGGAAAAAAACAAGAATACTGATGGGCCTAGAGAGTGGAAGTGAGGGGCGCTGCTATTCTGAGGTGGTGGTGGTGGTGGTAGTGGTTGGTGGTGGCGGTGGTGGTAGTGGTGAGTCCTGCTGTGAAGAGTTCGGATTCCAATATGGTGCGTCTGTCTGTCTGTCTGTCTACCGCATCCTAGCTCTCTCTCTCTCTCTCTCTCTCTCTCTCTCTCTCTCTCTCTCTCTCTCTCTCTCTCTCTCTCTCTCTTTCTCTTCGTTTGTCTCCGTATGTTTCCGTCTCTTCCTGTGCCCCCCCCCACTCTCTCTCTCTCTCTCTCTGTCTCCGTATGTTTCCGTCTCTTCCTGTGCTCTCTCTCTCTCTCTCTCTCTCTCTCTCTCTCTCTCTCTCTCTCTCTCTCTCTCTCTCTCTCTCTCTCCGTTTGTCTCCGTATGTTTCCGTCTCTTCCTGTGCTTCTCTCTCTCTCTCTCTCTCTCTCTCTCTCTCTCTCTCTCTCTCTCTCTCTCTCTCTCTCTCTCTCTCTCAAGAGCCAAGAAGTCTGCTTTTGTTAGTTCTTCATTTGTGTTCATTTGTGTTGTTCTTTTTCCTTTGCCCTTCACCTTTTCTTCAGTTAAAATTCTTTTCAATACCGCATCTTCCTCTGGTTGTAGAGGAGGAGGAGGAGGAGGAGGAGGAGGAGGAGGAGGAGGAGGAGGAGGAGGAGGCAAGTGGAGTAAAGTATGCAGTGATGTCAGACTTTTAGCATCGATGAAGCTGTAAGTTGTCTGCCTGCCTTCCTCTTCCTCTCCTCTTCCTCCTCCTCCTCCTTCTCCTCCTCTTCCTCCTCCTCCTGCTGCTGCTCCTTCTCCCGCCCTGTCTTCGTTATATTTTCTCGTCTTGTCTTTCTCTTTTCGTTTTGATATCTTTTCGTTTCTTTCTTTCTTTCTCTTTCTTCTTTTTCTCTTCCTTCTTCTTCTTGCACCTTCTCTTTCTTCTATTTCTCTTCCTATTCCGTCTTGCGCAGGGTTTCTTTTTCTTTCTTTCCTTCTTTCTTTCTTTCTTTCTTTCTTTCTTTCTTTCCTCCTCCTCCTTCTGGTGTCTTCTCTTCCTTTTACTCCTCTTCCTTTCCGTTCTGTTCAGTTTTCTTTTTCTTTCTTTTTCTTTCTTTCCTTCTCGTTCTTTCTTTTCTCCTTGCGTCGTCTCCTCCTATTCGTCTTTCTATTCTTCGTCTTTCTATTCTGTCTTGTACCGTTATTTTCTTTTCTTTTCTTCTCTTCCTCTGCCAGATCGTTTCCTTTTTTTTTCTCTCTCTCTTTTCGCCTTGTCCTCTTTCCTATTCTTCTCTTCTCGTCTTGGCATCTGTTTTTTTCTTTTCTTTTCGTCCTCCTGTCTTTCTCTTTTGTCTCCTCGTTTCCCTCTTCCTTTTCCTTTTCCTCTTTCCTTTGTCTGTTATTTCCTTTTGTCATTTTCTTCTTTTCCGTCTTTGTTTATTTTGTCTTCATTCTTCTCTCATCGCAGTGTCTTTATTTGTTTCCTTATTGTCTTCTCTTCTTTCCTTCTTCTTTAACTTTTCTTCTACTACCTGTCTTTTAGTTTTTCTTTCCTTGTTTTGTCTTTCTTTTTATCTTCCTAATTTTGCTTTTCTTCCTCCTCTCATCCTTTTGTCCTTTTTTCTCCTCCTCAATCTCTTCATTTTTCTTGTTTTTCCTTTTATCTACATTTTTTTTTTAATTTTTGTTGGTTTTGTACTTCTTTCTTTAGTCTTCCTCTTGTCTTCTTTCTGACTTAGTTTTCCTCTCCTTCTACACCTTCTCTCTTTTTTTCCTTTTCATCTTGACTTTCTTTTTCTCCTTGTCTTCCTATTTCTTTCTTCGTTTTGGCTTTCTTTTATTCTATCACTCCTTTTCTATTTCTCACTTCATCTTATTATGTCTTTATCCGATATCTATTTTATCTTTTTATTTTTCCATCTTGATCTTTTTCCTCATTTTCCTCTTCCTCCTCCTTAGTTTGCAAATAATTCACTTTCCTTTTCTCTTTCTACTCCTCTTCTATCTTCTCTCTTTATTTTGACTTTCTTCTTCTTCATCTTTTCTTTCTGCTCGTTTCCTCGTCCTCCTTTCTACTTTTTCTACTTTTTCCTCTACTTTTTCCTGTCTACTTTAAACCTCCTTTCTACTTTTTCCATTTCACTTTATTTCCTTTTTCCTTTTACTCCTTTTCCTTTTTCTTACTTCTTCTCACCTCGACATTTTAACTTTTTTTTCCCTTTCCATCTTGTCTTTCTTCCTTTTCATCTTATTTCCTCTTTTTTTTCACGTCTTTTTCATCTTGTCTCTCTTCTCATCCTGCTCAACTTGGAAACTCTTCATTCACGCACCACGTTCCCGCACACGTTGGTCTCTCTCTCTCTCTCTCTCTCTCTCTCTCTCTCTCTCTCTCTCTCTCTCTCTCTCTCTCTCTCTCTCTCTCTCTCTCACACATTGCTGCGTGCCTTGGAACTGACAAGAGTCGCGGCCCCTTAGTGTGTTTATTCCCCGCTCAGATACACGCGACTGGCTGCATAACTGTCGCCCTGCCCGGGAACTCCTCAACTCTCGTATCTTGGCGGAGCAGCGGCGGCTATAAGAAAAAGTCTCCCTGTGTCGTATTTCTGAACGTGATGATGAAAGTTTTCCTGGGAGAGAGTCAAGAAGAGGAGGAGGAAGATGCGTGAGGATGATGTCACGGTTCACGATGTTTAAGGGATTTTTTTTTCTTTCGTTTTTTTTTTTTGTGGGGGGGGGGAGTGGTGTTTGTGTTGCTTGTATGACTGTTGTTGTTGTTGTTGTTGTTGTTGTTGTTGTTGTTGTTGTTGTTGTGGTGGTGGTGGTGGTGGTGGTGGGGGTGATGTGTGTGTGTGTGTGTGTGTGTGTGTGTGTGTGTGTGTGTGTGTGTGTGTGTGTGTGTGTGTGTGTGTGTGTGTAGCCATGTCCTGTGGTGTAGTTGTGTAGGTACAGTTTCTCTCTCTCTCTCTCTCTCTCTCTCTCTCTCTCTCTCTCTCTCTCTCTCTCTCTCTCTCTCTCTCTCTCTCTCAGTACTGGTCAAGAAATTTTTCCTCTAAATTTTCTTTCTTTCCTCTTTTTTGTCTACGATTTGTCTTTCTTCTGACACCTTATTATGAGAGAGAGAGAGAGAGAGAGAGAGAGAGAGAGAGAGAGAGAGAGAGAGAGAGAGAGAGAGAGAGAGAGAGAGAGAGAGAGAGAGAGAGAGAGAGAGAGAGAGAGAGAGAGACGGATGTCGAATTAGAGATACAGACAGATAGAAAGACAGATAAAGAAAAGGTATCACCTCTTCCCTCTTCCTCCTCCTCCTCCTCCTCCACCACCACCACCATCACCATCACCGCCAATAGTCCCGTCACCATAAACTCTCCACCACCACCTCCACCACCTCCACCACCACGCATTGTTCGGTCAAGGCAAGGCAAGGCTGATTCTGTTCCTTCACTCTTCCTTCACTGTTCCTTCCTTCCTTCGCTACTGATCGCCGCCACTGCACCTTCCCACTCCTTCCCCAAATTCCTCATATTCCTGTATTCCAATCTTACATTCCCATTTCTTCCTTCTTCTGTTCCCTTTCTTCCTAATTATTTTCCTTTTCTCAGATTCCTTATCTCCTCCTTCCTAATTTCTTATCTTCTTCCCATATTCTCCATCTCTTCCTTCAGCAGTTCTTTCTTTCTAAATTACCAACTCTTTTCTAATTTCCTATTCCTTTTTCACTCCATATCTTTTTTCACCTTCCCATCTCTCTCTCTCTCTCTCTCTCTCTCTCTCTCTCTCTCTCTCTCTCTCTCTCTCTCTCTCTCTCTCTCTCTCTCTCTCTCTCTCTCTCTCCTATTCTCCATCTCTTCTTTGTCAAATTCTTCATTTCCTTCTTCCCAACTTTCTTCCTTTTCATATTCCCCATATTCTCCATTTTTAAATTCCTTCCTTTCTCTTTTTCATCATTCTCTCTTTCCCTAATAACCCATCTTCTACTTTCCAATTCCCTTCCTTCCCTAATCACCATCTTCTCAAATTCTTCCCCATCTCTTCTTTCCTATCATTTCCCATCTCTTCTTCCCAGTCCCCCATCTCCTTTCCACATATTCTCCTAAATATTCCACATATCCTCCTAAAATTCCCTATTTCTTCCTTCCGTAACTTCCCATTCTTTCCCATTTATTTAGCAACACAAGCTCTCCTCTTCCAACAGCCCCATTAGCCTATATGTAGCCACGTTCCTTTCCCGTCTTCCCATTTCCCAGGGTCCATTACTTCCATTCTTCCCAAATTCCCCATATTTCGAGTCCTCTATCCTTCTCTTATAAAGTCTGACAGTCTCTCCTTTGCACAGCCCATTAAAGCCCCATTCTTTCCAGTCTTTTCAGTCCTTTCCCAGCAATACTTCGGCTCTATTTTACTCTACAATCCCCATATTCTTTGTTCCCATTCCGGTCTTTTCTCTACAAGTAACCCCATGGCCCGATTCTTTTTATTGCTTTTCAGTCCTTTCTTAGGAATATTGCAGCTCTATTCCGCATTAAATTGCCCATCTCCTTAGTCCCCCATTCCTCGCTTTTTGATAAGTATGGCACTTTCTTCTTTACAAGTAACACCATAGCCCCATATTCTTTGTTTTCAGTATTTTTTTTTTAGCAATATTACAGTCCTATTCTGCCTTACATAACCCATATTCTTAGTCTTCATTCCTCCCCTTTTGTTGGATGCGAACCTCTTTTATATGTAACTCCACAGCCCATCCCTTCTCACTTCCTTCCCGGCAATTACTCAGGTCTAAATTCCTCTAAATTGTATTCTGCCCTTTCCTCTAAGTGCCTCCATTCCTTCCCATTTCTCTGAGTCACATTATCTAACCTTTCCTATTCCCAATGGCCCGTTCTCTTTCAGGATGAGGATGAGGATGAGGAGGAGGAAGAGGAGGAAGAGGACGAGGAAGAGGAAGCGATATATATCCTTTATCTTTCTGTCTGTATCCATTTCTGATTCTCTCTCTCTCTCTCTCTCTCTCTCTCTCTCTCTCTCTCTCTCTCTCTCTCTCTCTCTCTCTCTCTCTCTCTCTCTCTCCTCACAGTCAGTCGGTCAAATATTTATCCAGCATCCCGCGGCTCGCCACAATTCAATCTCCCAGCAAACAATCGCACGACAGTAACCGAGAGGAAAACCAGAAATAAATAACTAAATAACTAAATAACTAAATAAATAAGGGAGAGTCAGTCCCAACAAACCTTTCGTGATATTCTTACATTTGACGAAGCAAAAGAACCACCACCACCACCACCACTACCACCACCACCACCACCACCACCACTACCACACCACCACCACCAATGCCACCACCATCACCACTACCTCTCTCTCTCTCTCTCTCTCTCTCTCTCTCTCTAGCAAAGATCAAACAGGGCATGTGTATCATAATGATGTAGTTCACGGCTTTTATTACTGTCATTAATTAAAAATATGTGCATACAGTCCTACACACACAGCTACTACAGAGAGAGAGAGAGAGAGAGAGAGAGAGAGAGAGAGAGAGAGAGAGAGAGAGAGAGAGAGAGAGAGAGAGAGAGAGAGAGAGAGAGAGAGAGAGAGAGAGAGAGAGAGTGGGTAAATAAATACATGGAATAGACTGGTAAAAAATAAAACAATAAATAGAAACCAATAATATAGATACCGAGAAAGGAAGAGAGACACACAGACAGATAGATAGACAGACGGACAAACAGACAAATGCAGACAAAAAGATAGGTAGGCAAATAAAGGTAGATTGACAGGCAAAGAATAGAAAGAGACAGACAGACAGACAGACAGACAGACAGACAGACAGACAGACAGACAAACAGGCACGTACACTCACAGGCAGATAGACAGACAAACACAAACAGAGAGAACAAATGAATAAAAACAAATAGAAAACAGAGAGACAGATAAACAGTGTAAGAAACTAAAACAGACAAATAAACAGATAAAACAAAGACAAACAAACAAAAAAAAATAAACATAAAAAAAACAGACAGACAAACAAACAAACTGACATACAGACAGACAGACAAACAAAGATTAAAAAAAAAAAGACAAATAAACAGTGCAACAAACTAAACCAAACAAACAAACACACAAACAAACTGACATACGGAAAGACACACAAACAGACGGACAAAACAGAAGCACCTACGTACACACAACACAAAAACATCAAAGCAAGCTAGAGAACAAAACAAAACAAACCAAGAGAGATAAAAGAAAGGAAAAAAATAAAAAAAATAAAACATGAAAAGAAGGAAGCAAGCAGACGAACGAACAAATGAAGCAAGCAAGGCGGAAAGAAAGAAAGAAAGAAAGAAAAAAAAGATAAAATGGGACGAGGGACAAAAGGAGAGGAATAAAGGATTGGAGGAAGAATATTAGACAATTGGAGGAAACGTTTAAGGACAATGGAGGAGTTTTCTTTCCTCCATTTCTCTTTCTCTCCATCCCTCCGTCCAGTAGAGGAGACAAGACGGAGCAATTAAACCAGTGGCCGTGATTTATGGGAGAGAGAGAGAGAGAGAGAGAGAGAGAGAGAGAGAGAGAGAGAGAGAGAGAGAGAGAGAGAGAGAGAGAGAGAGAGAGACTTGGGTTATCGAAATGTCTCCAATACATTGTACCGATGATTAACTATCTCTCTCTCTCTCTCTCTCTCTCTCTCTCTCTCTCTCTCTCTCTCTCTCTCTCTCTCTCTCTCTCTCTCTCTCTCTCTCTCTCTCTCTCTCAATTTCTCTTTTTCTTTATTTTTTCCCTCTTTCCATTTGTTAAGATTTATTTAAACGTTCTCTCTCTCTCTCTCTCTCTCTCTCTCTCTCTCTCTCTCTCTCTCTCTCTCTCTCTCTCTCTCTCTCTCTCTCTTGACGTATTTCCCTTCAGACTCATCTCCGTTACATAATCTCCTTCACTCATTACCCACAAGTTTCCCTTAACTAGTCTCCACTTATCTTTTTTCCTCCATCTAACAACTCTCCTCCACACGTCCTCCTCCTCCTCCTCCTCCTCCTCCTCCTCCTCCTTCTCTTGACTAATTTCCCTCAGATAACCTTCATAATCCATCCATCTTTCTTCCTCCACCTTTCTGGCTTTTCTCCACCCCCTCCTCCTTCTCCTCCTTCATTTTCTATCACTACTTTGTCTCCACTCATCAGATCTCTTCCTCCTTCTCCTCCTCCTCCATCTTTCACTCATCTCTTTTCGTATTATTGGTCTACTCATCTACATCTCTCACTAACGATTTCACCTCCTCCTCCTCCTCCTCCAATTACTAATGTTCTCTCACTCATCTCCCTCCGCGTTATTTACTTTCCTCCACTCATCTTTCCTTCACTCATCTCCACTTCTCAATAACAATTTCATCTCTTCCTGCTCCTCCTCCTCCTTGTCTCCATTCACTTGTCTCCCTTTACATACATAACTTCCTCCTCCTATTCCTCCTCCCCTTCCTTCATTAGCTACATCAAATCTCCTTCTCCTCTCCTCCCTCCTCCCTCCCTTCTTCTCCTCTTCCTCCTCCCCCAATGGTTAATCTTCCCACTATCTCATCTCCCAGACTCATTGACTTAAGCTTATCTCCCTCAATACAACCTGCTGGTCCTCCTCCTCCTCCTCCTCCTCCTCCTCCTCCTCCTCCTCCTCTTCCTCCTCCCCCCTTCACCTAGTTCTCAGGTACACCGCCTCGCTTA
>NC_087175.1:16308392-16318392 GCF_035594125.1 Scylla paramamosain
AATTCCTTTCCAGTCTGATCACCATTCCTTTCCTCGCTTGAATTCGGGTCATATTGAGAGAGATGCGGCCCAGCTTATCCCATTCCCTCACTCCCTCATTCCCCAGCCAGCTTTAAAGATAATATGGAAGTGAGAGGCTGAGATAATTTTCCGGCAAGCTCTGAGAGGAAAGGCAATATAGAAATCTGATTTAGATGCTTTTCCACTAATACACCCATCTGATTAAGTTAATTTTCCGCCTAGGGCTAGGAGAGAGGGAGGCTTGTTGGGTGGGTGGCTGGGTAGGAGGGAGGGAGGGAGGGAGGGAGGGAGGGAGGGAGGGAGGGAGGGAGGGAAGGAAGGAGGGCGGGTGGGTGGGTGGGTGGGTGAGAGAGAGAGAGAGAGAGAGAGAGAGAGAGAGAGAGAGAGAGAGAGAGAGAGAGAGAGAGAGAGAGAGAGAGAGAGAGAGAGAGAGAATGATGGACAGGAAGACAGATAAATAGATCGATAGACAGACACAGTAGAATATGAAATAGATAGGGAGAAATAAATAGGTAGACATATAGATAGACGGATAGACTGGTAGATATATAGGCAGAAACAGATAGATAAACTGGTTGAGAGAGAGAGAGAGAGAGAGAGAGAGAGAGAGAGAGAGAGAGAGAGAGAGAGAGAGAGAGAGAGAGAGAAAGGGGGGGGTTGGCTGTGTGGGTGGTGAGCTGCATCGCATCGCATCCCAAACTTTACTGTCGCCTGTTTATCACCTCAACTTTCTCCATGACAGACATATAGTTTAATTTTTATGGATATCTCCTCGTGAATAAAGATGCGGTTTAATTATTACAGATGCATTCCTTTCATAAACACGCATATAATCAAGTTTTATGGATGTATTTCAACGGACACACACACACACACACACACACACACACACACACACACACACACACACACACACACACGCGCGTATATATATTCGTGGCGTTATATTTCCATGGAGTTCTCACCACATGGCAGAAGTATATAGTTGGAATTTTAAACTTACCCAGAAAACAAACCAAGATGAAATCCTACAGACAAAATCCTTTACAAAAAACAATCTGAGTCGTCGCCCAACACGTATTCCTTTACAGTAACATATTGGGTCGAATTCTTACACGCATTCCTTAAAAAGAAAAAAAAAAAAAAAAGAAAAAGCCGAGGTAAAATCCTCCTACTCGTAGAAACCGAATCCTTTCTCGAAATCCTACAGTAATTCCTTTATGCGGCCAAACTAAGTTGAAATGCTATACTTATCACTTCAAAGAAACATACATTCATATTACTAGGGGTATTTGCCTGTGTGTTACTTATTAGCAGTGTTTGTATCTATACATTATAAGTATGCTCGATTTCTTACATATAAGTATATCGTGTTCCTTTTCATGCATCGCCTTCCAGTCATTCCAGTGCCTTACTTTTCATTCCAGTGCACCTAAAGAGTATCGGAAACTATGTGTTGATAAGATACTGTTCTCGATCCCTTCATGTGTATCTCCTCCGCAGCGTCCTTACCTCTGATACACAAAACACACAAAAATACCTCACTTTGCATTTCTGTACACGTAAAGAGTATTGGAAAGCAAGTGTTGATAAGATACTGTTCTCAGTCTTTTCATACTCGTCTTCCGCGCGTCCTTACCACTGATACACTGACACAGAGGTCCCCAAACAGTCTATTGAAATGTCTCGCCTCTTGACAGTTGCGGGAATAAGCCAGCAGTGTCTTTACGAGCCGGCTTTCGGGGTTATGATAATGTGCAACTTTTCCTTCCTTTTCTCTTTCGCCTTTTTCTTACAGTCAACAGTTTGGCGTCATGCTGGAGAATTCTCCAGTTGTTTATGTCTATTGGGTTTTCTTACGTACATTCCTTGCCATCTCTCTGTGCTTTCATCTCTTCATCTCATTTTTGCTTTCTGCCTTTCTTCTTCTTCTTTTTGTCTTTTATTTTTCTACTTTCATTCATTGTTACTCTAAGTTCATCCCTCCATCTTTTCTTTGCTTTCCCCTTCGATGTTTTTCTTGTTATTTATGTCCTTTGTATCTTGTGATGCTCGTATTCCTTGCCATAGTATTGGAAGTTCATACCTTCATCTCACTCCTTTTTTTTTTTTTTCGCTTCCATGTTCTTTTCTGGATATTTTTGTTCTTTGTATCTTCTGTTCCTCCTGTGCACTGTTACTCTATTGTAGGTTCATCTCTACATCTAATTCTTTTTCTTTTCTTTCTCATCATTCTTTTTCCCTCCTTATGGCACCTGGCAGTAGCAGAATACGCATCCAGTACTACGCATGAATCACTAACTTACTAAATGGAGAAGAGTCACTATAACTGCTCCTGTAATGAGAGAAGTTCAGTTTCTACCCAACCTCTGCAAGATACAACACTCCACAAAGACAAATGGAGGCACCAATGGACTCCCTCAATCACCCGCCATAACCGCTCCAGTAGGCAGTGAAATTCAGCCTCCATTCATCCTTCCCAAGAAATTACAGTCCGTTGAAATAAATGAAGGCGGCGACAGACTCCCTTACTCAAGAGACTCGTTCATTTAGATGTTATGTACTACGAATTACAATTTAATAAATGGGGAGGAATTGCCAGAAACACAGCGAACTTCAGTCTCCATTCAACCTTGCCAAGAATAACAGTTCGCTTAAACAACTGAAGGAACAGATGAACTCAAGTCACTCAGATTCACACTGCTACACATTGCTTAATAATTATAATGAAGTCCTCAGAAATACAGCAAACTTCAGTCTCTCTTCGATCTCTCAAGAAATAAAGTCGGCTAAAACAAATGAAGGCAGCGTTACACTCCCTCAATCACGTTTAAATAACCAGCATAATAAATCAATGGCGAAGAGATTACAACAGGTGATCCAGTAGGCAATGAACTCTAGCCTCCATTAAAAGCATCCCAAGAAACAACAGTCCACTAAAATTCATTCACATATCCAGCACAATAAATCAATCCCATTTGAATACCCAGAGTTGCTAATCAAGGGCGTAATGAAAGGAAAGATCGCCAGAAATGCAGTGGTGAACTTCATCCTCCCTACAAATCTTCCCAACAAACAACAGTCCGCTAAAACAAATATAGGTAGCCAGACACTCACTCATTCATATACCCAGCACAATAAATCAATCCCCTTTAAACACCCAGCACTATCAAACTTAGTAATCATCAGTGAATTTCAGCTTTCCTGCAAACCATTCAAGAAACAACAGTCCGCTAAAACATACGAAGGCGGCAAGACACTCACTCACTCACTCACTCACTCACTCACTCACTCACTCACTCACTCACTCACTCACACACTCATTCACATCTAAACATTACGAAACACTACTTAATGAATGTAAGGAAATCCCCCAGAAAGCCAGTGAACTTCAGCCTCCGTGCAAACCATCGCAAGAAACAACATTCCGCTAGAACAAATGGAGGCGGCGGCAGTGCTAGCGGCAGCGGCAAAGACGGCGGCGGATTCCCTCATTCAAACACGCAGCTTAATGGCGTAATACACGAAGGAAACACCAGGACTATTACCAAATCCATTAGAGTCAGGCAGGACCGGCCCCTTCCTACTTCCTCCCAGCCCGGCACCGTCTCCTCACACGCACACAGGCGGAGATAACTGTGCTTGTCTTACGCCAGGACATCTCCTTCGCCTCACCACCGCACCATTTCGCCCCGATAGCTATTCCGCCTCCCCGCTTCCACGTTTTCTCTTTTTTGTAGATTTCAGTTAATTATTTGGAGCGCTTCTCTCTTCCCCCTTCCTCCCCTCCCGGATCCCTAAAGTCGGATTCCATTAGAGGCGAGGTGTGCTGTACCTGGGTTAGGGTTCTCTCTCTCTCTCTCTCTCTCTCTGGTCTTTTTCCGTCTCTCTCGGATCTTGGTCTCTCTCTTGCTTTTCTTTCTCTCGGTCAGTTTTTTCTTTCCTATCCTTGTATCTGTTTGATTTTTTTCTTTTTCCTGTCCTCCCTTTCTTTTCTTTTCTTCTAATCTTTACTATTTTCTTTTCCCTTTTTTGCATTACTTTTTTCTATTATATCCTGCCCTATTCCACCTTTCCCTACTCTCTCTCTCTCTCTCTCTCTCTCTCTCTTGGGAATTTATCGTCTTCATGCTACATCTCACCAACACTTGCTAGCGCCAATAACTGCGTGCGTTTCCCCGGCCAGCTCTCAGTCTCGCCTTGCTACTCTACACTGAGGCTTCGGACTGTCTGGCTCTCCCCCTCCCTGCCTTCCTCTGCCTCCCTCTTGAACATATTCTGCAAAACTTCTGTGCCGCACTTCCATAACTTTACAAAGGCTCTAGTTGAAGCTTCGTGGGTTTGTACATAAGGGTGTTTTTATGGTTCTAGCGACAGATTAACAAGTTTTCTACATTAGTGACAGGAGAAACACTCGTGAGAACCCGGCTAATCAGTTCTGTGGGCTTTGAAAGTAATTATGGTGAGAGAGAGAAATGTTTATGAATACAGGCTTGCCTCTCTCTCTCTCTCTCTCTCTCTCTCTCTCTCTCTCTCTCTCTCTCTCTGTGTGTGTGTGTGTGTGTGTGTGTGTGTGTGTGTGTGTGTGTGTGTGTGTGTGTGTGTGTGTGTGTGTGTGTGTGTGTGTGTGTGTGTACTCATGTCTAAATCCAACAGAAGGGAAAATTATTTAATGTTCTCTAATTGTTTTGCTTTTAATGAACTTTATGATTAAGGAGTTTCTGTGTATTCATATCATTTCATTTTAAAAGCACGTTTCCTTCACGCGAGTTTCATCTCTATCTATTCTTCTCGTTGGAATGGAATCTCTTCGCTTCACTTTCCTCTAATTGGTGTAAGTGTTGCCGCTGGGAAGACGAGGCTGGAAAGGGATGGGTGGGTGGGGAGGAAGTCTTGCACTTTTATACATTCTTTTCTTTCACATATTTTCACTTCCACCTCCATTACTTTCAGAAGACTCTAGTTGAAGTGACATTGCTTTCAAGGATATTTTCATGGTTTTAGTGACAGACAAACAACATTTCAACATTATGAACGGGAGAAACACTCTTGAGAGCCCGGCTTATCATCTCAGTGGCCTTGGAAAATAGTTTTGGTGACATTTTTTTTTAAGAGTGTTTTTACGATTCTAGAGAGAGAGAGAGAGAGAGAGAGAGAGAGAGAGAGAGAGAGAGAGAGAGAGAGAGAGAGAGAGAGAGAGAGAGAGAGAGAGAGAGAGAGAGAGAGAGAGAGAGAGAGATTAATCACATTTCTTTGTTATTAACAGAAGAACCCTGCCAATCATCACTGTGGCACTGGAAAACAGTCGTGGTGAGGTCAAACGGTTTTTTAATGTGTTTTTTTACGGTTCTAGTGAGATATTAACCACAATTATACATTATTAACTGAATAACCTGGCTAATCATTTCTGTGGGCTTGAAAAACAGTCATGGTGAGACAGCAAAGCGTTTCTGAATAAGAGGCCAAAACGTGACGGTTGAAAGTTTCCTATGGCGCAGCGGCGAGGCGGCGCCTTAACCTCCACCAGATCACCGCGCCGCCTTAAGACTCGCGGCGGTCAAGGGTCGTCTTCGGAATCTCCAACACATCAGCTCAGTCTCCTGCCAGGCTGCTCTGCTCCTAATACATTCGTCGATATCTATATTGTTATAAAGCTGGAGGCCGTTAGTGGGTCACGCCTCTGACCGATACCTACTTTCCTAACCCTGCCTCTTCCATTCTCTGTCCCTCGCAACACTTAAGAGTCTTCACTTTCCTCTACACTTCTGCCTTTAGAATATTAGTTAAGGATACTTGCGTGACCTTTTTTCTGCCGTTAGTGGGTCACGCCTCTGACCGATATCTACTTTCCTAACGCTGCCTCTTCCATTCTTTATCCCTCCTAATCCTTACCTTCTTCTATACTTCTGCCTCTATTGCGGAAACTATGATCGTTTTCTACCGTTAGTGGGTCGCACCTCTGACCGATACCTGCTACTCCACCTGACCTTGCCTCTTCCATTCCTTATCCCTCTTAACCTTTTCTGCCTTCACCTTCCTTTACTGTGCATGTCTATCTCTACTGTGGAAACTGGAATAAGGTGTCTATAGTCTTTTAGAGTTTTAGTAGAGTATATTTACATGATACTACACACACACACACACACACACACACACACACACACACACACACACGTACAACCTTTTTTCCCTCTTTCTTCCCCTATCAAGACACGAAATCTGTAAGTATAGTTTTAGCTAAGTATATTCACATGACTCTATACACACACACACACACACACACACACACACACACCCACACACGCGCGTACGGCCTTTCTCCCTTCCCTTCCCCCTCAAGACACGAAATGTGCAAGTGGGACTCGAAAGGGACGCCATCATGGGCCCATAAAAAACGAACAATGGCTCCATTATCGACTTGAGGCCGAATGGGGGGCGAGGGTCATTCCGGGCGACACTCAAGGGACCGCTGGAGAGACACGTTTACAAAGGAACGTTTCTATTAGGCACGTTTTCAAGGGGTACGTTTTTTTCTGCTTTTATTTTTGTTAGTAAGAAGAGAGAGAGAGAGAGAGTGAGACAGACGTTTATGGATATGATATGCGAATGAATGTTTATTTAAGGAATGTTTTTCATTTTTTTTTTTTTGTAATGTTACACAGACGTTAGTGCTTCAGGCTGGAAACGTTTTTGTTAGATACGTTTTTCGCAGGTACTTACGTTTTTTCTTTTTCTAGAGAGAGAGAGAGAGAGAGAGAGAGAGAGAGACAGAGAGAGAGAGAGAGAGAGAGAGAGAGAGAGAGAGAGAGAGAGAGAGAGAGAGAGAGAGAGAGAGAGAGAGAGAGAGAGAGAGAGAGAGAGAGAGAGAGAGAGAGAGAGAGAGAGACGATGCCAAATGTCCATGTTAATACTGAAGACTAGAATCCTTTTTAATTCGCTACTTTACAAATAAACGTTTATCTTTGGCACAATTTTTTTTTTCAAGAGACGTTTTCATGCCACAATTTCATGTAGATGATAAAAGGTGGTCGAAAACGTTTATTACAGAAACGTTCTCGTGGCAGAATATCGTGTGCATGCTTAAAGATAAACGAAAACTTTTATATCTTCAACCTTTTTTACGAGAGGCGCTTTGGTGCCAGACGTTCGTGTTGGTGATTGAATATGATCGGAAACGGTTGCAAGTGAGGTTGAGGAGGACATACATACAACTTTTAAGGAGTCTTGGGACCACTGGGAACGTTGAAGAGAGGAATATGTATATATCATAATGTATTTAATGGGCACGCTGCGCTGAAGGTGCTGGTAGTAGTAGTAGAAGTAGTAGTAATAGAAGAAGTAGTAGTAGTAGTAGTAGTAGTAGTGGTGGTGGTGGTGGTGGTTGGATGGTATTATCATTATTATTATTATTATTAATAGTAGTAGTGGTGGTGGTGGTGGTGGTGGTGGTGGTGGTGGTGGTAGTAGTAGTAGTAGTAAAAGTAGTAGTAGTAGTAGTAGTAGTAGTGGTGATGGTGGTGGTAGTAGTAGTAGTAGTAGTAGTAGTAGTAGTAGTAGCAGCAGCAGCAGCAGCAGAAGAGGAAAACAAAAACGAAAAAGAAAATGGAGGACAAAAGAAGAGTGAGGGGACTGTATGTATGTATGTATGTATGTATGTATGTATGTATGTATATGTAAGAACGTTTTATGATAGGCAATGAACGTTTATGAAGAATGAAGGAACATTATCAAGAATCTAAAGTCTACGGTGACAATTAAAACGTTTTGGGAGAGGAAGAGAACCAATAATCTAACACAAACGTTTTTCAGCTTGTTATGGGATTGCTGGAACGTTTTCTACAACACTCAATGAGTCTAAGAGGAAAGGAGAACATTTTTAGAGAGTGTGAAACGTTAAATAGATACATGAACGTTTTCTCAGATAGTAATGGGCTTGCAGAAATGTTTCCAAGAGAGTTCAACAAGTTTACGGGGAAAGAAAAACCTTTTGGAGAGCGTGAAACGTTCATTAGAAGCTGGAACGTTTGCAAGAAAGTTTGTGAAATCTTGGAAGGAAGAAAAACGTATTGGAAAGGTTGTGAGGCGTTTATCAGAGACGCAAACGTTTTTAAAAGCGTCTTGGAAATCTACCAATAGGAGAAAAACGTTTTGGAATGGATGAAAGACGTTTAGGAGATTCACGAACGTTTTCAAAAATGTTTTGGAAAGTCTAGTGGAAGAGTTAAAAAACGTTTTGAGGAGAGGGCGAGACGTTTATGAGACAAAAACGTCTTTTAGAGTATTTGAGAAGCACATGGAAAGAAAATACAAAAGCTTACGAGACAAGAACGTTTTCAAGAATCTTTGCAACATCCACCGGGACAAGAGAAACGTTTTAGGAGGAATGAAAACGTTTTTTTTTTTTTAGAAACACAAACACACCAAAAAATTCTGTACTGTTTGAGAACCATATGTGAAAAAAAAGCGCTTACGACACACGAAACGTTTTCAAGAATGTTTGCAAAGTCCACTGGGGGATGGGGGGCAAGAGAAAAACATGCTGGGGAGCGAGGGAGCAAGACGTTTATGAGAGACATGAGAGAACGTTTTGCAGCGAGTGTGACACATTTATGGAGGGAGGAGGTGGGAGTAGGTGGGCGAGACACGTTTACGAGGAAGATGAGAAACGTGTATGGAGGAGAGGGACGCACCGCCGAGGACTGTGAAGGACTGAGGGGAAGAGAGTGGCGAGGCGGAGAGACCAGAGTGTTATGCATGCAGGGAGGCTGATGGAACACAGGGAGGCACGGGCAGGAGGAGGAAGACTGGAAGAGGAGAGAGAGAGTGTGTAGGTTGACTGGGATGGTGCTGGTGAAGGATAGATAATAGTTATGATAATGGTGATGATGGTAGTGACTAGGGTGGTGGTGGTGGTGATGATAAGAGGAAAAACTTGAGGTAATGAAAATATGGGAACAAGAAAAATAAGATGGGATATAAAAATGACGAAAAAAAGGAACAGGAAAATAAAAAAAAATCTGGGAGGTGATGGAAAATAGAAAAGGAAGGACATGAGAAGGGAAACTGAAGGATGAGGGAGAGTGTAGAGTGATTGTAATGGTGATGGTGGTGGTGGTAAAGGATAGATGGTAGTAATGATAATGATGATGATGATAATGATGATGGTGGTGGTGATGGTGATGGTGGTGGTGGTTTAGGAGAGGAAAGGACGCGAGGAAGAAAAGAAACTAAAAAGGAGGAAAATAAAGAATAATTGTGGTAATGATGATAATTATGATGATAGCGACTTAGGAAATGAAGGAAAAAAATGTCGAAAGATAAAAAATAAGTAGCGAAAAGAAGAAAAAGTGGAAATATAAAAAAAAAAATAGTGATGATGATGAGGGAAAAAGACACAACAAAATCAGAAAGGATGACAGAACAAGGAAAAGTACAGTGATGATGATGGTGATGGTGGTGATGATGATGATGATGAAGATGAACAAAAGAAAAAAATACAAAAGAAAACGGGGGAAAAATAAGGACGACAGAAAGAAAAAAAAAATAACGAAGAAAGATAATAATGATGATGATGATGATGATGACGATAATGGAAGAAAAACATGAATGAGAGAGAGAGAGAGAGAGAGAGAGAGAGAGAGAGAGAGAGAGAGAGAGAGAGAGAGAGAGAGAGAGAGAGAGAGAGAGAGAGAGAGAGAGAGAGAGAGAAAGGCAAATTCAGAGGATATACTAATGAAAAACTAACAAAAGTGAGATAAAAGAATAAAAGGAAAGAGGAATAAAGAAAGAAAGAGAAGAGAAGAGAGACATTTAAGGAGAAAAGAACGCTCGTTAACATCTCGTGCTTAGTGACAGTAGCTCAGCGAAGGAGGAGGAGGAGGAGGAGGAGGAGGAGGAGGAGGAGGAGGAGGAGGAGGAGGAGGAGGAGGAGGAGGAAGGAAAAAGAAAATAGAAGAGTAGAGAAAGAGAAAAGAGAAAG
>NC_087175.1:16320892-16323392 GCF_035594125.1 Scylla paramamosain
ATCTGCTTACTTACACATTAATTTTTCTCTTGTACTCTTTTCAGTACATGGAAAATAGGCAGTTTTATTTCTCCATACACATATTTATAATTATTCCTTCGTATTATTTTCTGAATGTGGCAGAACAGCAAAGATTTTCTCACTCTACACGTAGAAGACGCCAGGTTTTCATACTATCTTCATACATCTTTCTGTATCTCAATTTCCTGTCAGTCCTTCAATATTTACTTTTATTAACATTTCAGTATTATTAAACCCATTTTTTTTTCTTCTCCACCTACTACCTTTTTAAATTCTCTACATTTTCATGCATCTCAATTTCCCATCAATCCTTTTATATCTTATATTTCTGCAATTCAGTTTCCTATTAGTCCTTTTAGATTTACTTCCGTCTGGATTTCAAGATTACTAACTTTCATATCTTCACCTACAGCTTTTCAGCCTCTCTATATCCACGTTTCTGAATCGTAATTCCCTATTAATCCATTTATATTTACATCACTTTGCCTTTTAACCCCCACCTACACTCCAGCCCATCCTCTCCCAGTTTTAAGAGTAACAGTTTCTTAATTTAAAGCTTTTCAAACTATCTATATTCATGTTTCCGTATTGATATTTCTCTATCAGTCCTTTTATATATATACTTCTTTTTACATTTTATGACCACCAAGTCTTTTACATCTCCATCTACACGTAAAGAAAATATCAGCTTTTCATGCTACCCACATCTATCTGTATCGCCACTGCTCCATCAGTCCTTTTCTATTTACTCCACTCTGCATTTTAACACTCCCGCCTCCCTCCCTGCCAGTCCTGCCTTTCCCTTCCTCTTCCTCCCCGCCCAGCCTCCCCCTATCTCCCTGCCGGTCCAGTCTCTCCCCTTTCAGTTCATGGCGCGCGCACACAACGCAGCAGTAAAACTATCACACGTTCCATCAAAATACCTTTCACACCTGATTGTTCTTTCACCTTTGCGCCTCTATTATGTAAATGAGTGGCCTTGTGTACGCTGCCGCCTACCACCATGTATATATGTATGTCTATGTATGTGTGTGTGTGTGTGTGTGTGTGTGTGTGTGTGTGTGTGTGTGTGTGTGTATCGGTGTATGAGGGTGTATGAAGGTTGCCTGTGTAATCTGTATACATAATAATTGGCCCAGTTTCTCTCTCTCTCTCTCTCTCTCTCTCTCTCTCTCTCTCTCTCTCTCTCTCTCTCTCTCTCTCTCTCTCTCTCTCTTTGGTGGCTTCATTTCATATTTTATCCTTCTTCACCATTTATCCTTCCTATGTTTCATTCTCCTCGTCTTTTTCTCCTTCCTCTTCCTCCCCTTTGTTCGTTCTGTTTATCTCCGTCATTCGCTCTCAATATTTTTTTCCGTCCGCTTCTCTCGTTTATTTACTGCTTTGCCTATTTCCCTTATTCGTGTCTCCGTGTTTGTGTTGCCATCTCCAAAATTTAGTGTTTGTCTATGCCGTCTCGTCTGTCTCTTGTTTGCTTATTTAATTGGTATGTTTTATTTATCTCTGTCTGTCTATCTGTCTACGGGTATGTAGCTCTCCTGTGTTTGATATTAGTCTACCTGTGTTTATTTTTTTCTCTGTATCTGTTTGTTTATCTATTGCCTTTCTGATACTTTATTTTGTCTCTTCATATATATTGTCTGAATCATCTCTCTCTCTCTCTCTCTCTCTCTCTCTCTCTCTCTCTCTCTCTCTCTCTCTCTCTCTCACACACACACACACACACACACACACACACACATACACTTACCACCCCTAACCACACACAGACAGACACACACACACTCACAGCCATCCATCACATCATGCATAAATACATACATACATACACACTGCACATACATACATACATACATACATTCACACATGGACACATAACGCATAACTGATGCAAAACGAACCCGTTACATAAACATGTGCTTTTCCTCATTTGAATGTGTAATTAAAACACACGCGGGAAAAAAAGAGAATTATTTCATAACCCCATCGAAAGCCAGTTATTCTATTTATTTTTTGTATATATATATATTTTTTTATTTTTATCTCTGTGTGTTTTGTGTTAAGTAATATCTTGTCAATTAGTATCTTTGTTTATGTACATACATATCGTTTTTTTTTTGTAATTGTTGCCATATTTTTATTTATTTTTATTTTTTTTAATGCGAGTTACAAGTTTGTGTTGTTATTGACCAGAGTCATTATGTGTTTTGTGTTTAGTAATATCACCTTGTCAATTAGTGTGGATGTGTGTGTTTTTCATTTTTATGTATTCATTTAAAAAAAAAATTTTTTTAGTTTTCTGTGACTGATACATTTTTTTCTTGTTTTCTTTTCGAACGAGTTTCAGTTTCAGTTGTTATTTATCAGTGTCAATTACTAGTCTGTGTTTTTTTTTCAAGAATGTTGTGTTGCGCTTTTTTTTTTTTAGTTTGATATGAAGGTTTCGAGATGGAACAACGTACTAGTTTATTTTTCTTTT
>NC_087175.1:16340892-16343392 GCF_035594125.1 Scylla paramamosain
AGAATCCATCAGACCTACACGTGTAAATCCCAACACGCTAATGAACGAATTTATACCAGTTACCAAAACCAAGAACCGAAGATAGTGATTCCCTTGACCGAAACACCTACAATAATGACATCACTTTTAAGTACAACATAAGAACACAAGAAAATAAGAGAAGCTGCAAGAATCTTTCATACCTACACGTGGCAGTCTAGTCCCTGATCAACTGTACCTCACTGCACAGATGGGAAAAAATTGGTCAGCGGGAATAGAGAAGAAAGTGAAAACCCTTGTCTCCGCCACTGCAGGGAGAGGGAATCGCGGGTCCTGGGGGAGCGAGCGGCGGGGAGCTGGAGAGGATGTCTGCACCTGAGGCTTCTCAAGTCAAGGAAACGAGGCAGCCTGAGCCCTTCGATCCCTGGCTGGCCGTCACTGAGCATCCCGCCCCACGTTGCTCACACACACAGACACGCAGATAGGCAGACAGACACACACACACACACACACACACACACAGACACCAGACGAAAGAAGTGTGTGTGTGTGTGTGTGTGTGTGTGTGTGTGTGTGTGTGTGTGTGTGTGTGTGTGTGTGTGTGTGTGTGTGTGTGTGTGTGTGTGTGTGTGTGATGAAAGTATTCGGTCGTGTGAGATAGGTTGTTTAATTCTTGTACGCTAAAGATAGTTGATAGGCAGTAAACGGAAAAGTTGATTCTGCTCTTGTATGTTATAGACAACTGGTAAGATATACTATGTAAAGGCCATTCTACTCCTCCATGTTGAAGATATATGATAGAAAATGTACGAAAAAGTCATTCTGCTCCCGTAGACTGAAAAAAAAGTAAAAAAAAAAAATATGACTTGTGTAGGCTAAAGACAGTTGATTAAAAAATTGAAAATATGTATACAAAAAAAAAAAAAAGATGATTCCACTCCCGCAGATGAAAGACACTTGATGGGAAACATACGTAAAAATACCAGAATTGTTTGGGGTACATTTTTATAAGAGGAAGGATTGCGGATGCGATGTTTGCTGGGAAGAGAGAGACAGAGAGAGAGAGAGAGAGAGAGAGAGAGAGAGAGAGAGAGAGAGAGAGAGAGAGAGAGAGAGAGAGAGAGAGAGAGAGAGAGAGAGAGAGAGAGAGAGAGAGAGAGAGAGAGAGAATCGAGTTTATGGAAGGACTGCTGGAGTACACTGGAGACGAATGGAGGGCTGTGGGTCTGGTCAGAATGCCTGATTGGAGTTTGTATTTGAAGAGTGTTTTCATGACAGAGTAACAAGATTTTTTGTACCGTCAGTATGGAAAGACATACGAATTTGTCACGTCAGTTGGGAAAACACTTCTGAGTTCGAGTTTCAAGAGCGTTTTCATTATTCTAGTGACAAACTCGTAAGTGTTTTAGTATTGAGAGCAGCAATTTTTGGTTACTGTTACTTTTGTTACTAGAATCATGATAGCAGTCTTGAAACTCGAGTAACAAAGATTCTGTACCGTCAGTAGGGAAAACAATTCTGAGTTTGAGTTTCAAGGGTGTTTTCATGATTCTAGTGACAGAGCAACAAGAATTATGTACTGTCAGTATGGAACACGCTTGCATGAGTGAGTTTCAGTGATCTTTTTTTTTATGATTCTAAGGACAAAACAAAAACAGAATCTGTATTTTCAGTAGGAAAAATACTTGTGTTTGAGTTACGAGGATATTTTCATGATTCTAGCGACAGAGTAACAAATAATCTGTCCTGTTAGTAGGGGAAACTCTTCTGAAAACCTGACTAATAATTTCTGTGGCCCCTGAAAGTAGTTCTTGTGAGAGGTGAAGGCTTTTTCCAAAACAGATCCGAAGCATGTATTCTGAAACATACTGCTCTCTCATAAGAATAATTTTCAAAGGCCAGAGAGATAATTAATCGTATTCTTAAAGCTGTTTTTCTAATTCATAGTTACCAGTCCTTGCAAAACGATCACTAGAATTATGCAAACACCCTTGATAACCTCAATATCTTCCACTACAGCCTGTTAAAAGTATTCGAGAAAAGACGCAGAAATGTTTGAGAATGTGGGCCCAGAATTGCTGAGTTGAGATCTACTTTAGATTTAAAAAGGAGATAAAAAGAAAACCCCAATAACTTCCACGTGAGCCACAGGAAGGCGAGAAAAGACGCAAGAACCTTTTGAAAAAGTGAACCCAGAATTGCTGAGCTGAGATCTACTTTAGATAAAAAAAAAAAAAAGAAATTGGTTCTCAAACAGAATGGGAGATAAATGGAATAGACTCAGTAAGCAGGATGTTAGTAGTGAGTCAACAGGGGGGCTTGAAAAGAAGATTAGACAAATTCATTGATGGATATGATAGATGGAAATAGTTAGGTGTTTCATACAGGGATTGCCACGTGTAAGCCTGATGGCTTCCTGCAGATTCCCTTACTTTCTTTCGTTCTTATGAATGGAAGAGTCAATAGGGAACTTTAAAATATTACATAAATCTATGAATGCGTATGAGGAAAATAGGTAAGT
>NC_087175.1:16365892-16370892 GCF_035594125.1 Scylla paramamosain
CCTCTTCTCTCCTCTCTCTTTCCTCTTCCTCCTCTCTTCTCCCTCCTGTCCTCTCCATCTTTTCTGTGCTCTCTTATTTTATTAGATTTTTTTACAATTTTACTATTTTATACACTTATTTATTTATTATTTCTGTTTGTTTGTTATTGTTATTGAATTGCTATAGTTTATGGTCCATGTCTCTCGTTTCCATATTCTCTAGTTGTTTATTTTAATTTTGTCATATTTTTTTGGTATTTTATGATCCTGTACATTTACTTATTTATATCTTATTGCTATTTTTGTATTATTGTTATTACTTTATTATTATTACTATTATTATTATTATTATTATTATTATTATTATTATTATCATTATTATTATTATTATTATTATTTATCATTGTTATTACATTCCTTATAATTTACACTCCAAATCTCTCGTTTCCATTTTTCACTAGTTATTAATCTTTTTGCCTTTGAACATTTTTTTTCTTATTTTCTTAATTTAGTCTATCTATATGATTTACCAATTTATCATTTTTTTTTTATTTCCTTCGTGTGTTCTATCATAATACGTTTTCTATTTGTCTGCTTCCCTTCATTACTCTATTTCCAGTGTCATTTACTCGATTCCTTTATAAGACTGTTCTACTCTACTATTAAAAAAACATCCAACTCCTTTGTAAAAATACTGAACTTCTTTGTAAAAGCATAGAAATCCCTTTTAAAAATATTCCATCCCTTTATTGAAAACATTTAACTCGGCACACTTACGTTTAGAGAGCCTGGATTCTGGTGTGTCTGTCTACACTTCCTTACCTGTTGAAAGAAAGACAAAGGTAATTAGTCTACAGTAATGATGGAGATAAGGATGAGATAGATGATGATGATGATAAATTCCACTCAATTCACACTCACTTCTTGAAAGATAAGTAACAGTTAGAGTACAATAATTGATGCTAAATATGATGACAATGATGATGATGATGATGATGATGATGATGATGATGATGATAGTGATAAGTTATACGTAGGTTGTCATTATTAGCATATTTGACAGTTCCTTATCATCACGCCAGTTCATTAAATGTTTCACTACACCTTTTTTTATGCATAACTTTCCAAACCTGTCAATGTACACACACACACACACACACACACACACACACACACACAAATTTATTTCTCACTCTATTTTTTTTCCACAAGCAAATCATCATCAACACGCCCACCACTACAACCAGCAACACACACACACACACACACACACACACACACACACACACACACACACACACACACACACACACACTCATAACACCCACACCTTGATCCCTCGTTCCTCATTCCCCAGTCCCGCACGTCTCACTTATATTCATCTCTCCACACCTTGTGACCTCACCTTGGCCTCTCTCTCTCTCTCTCTCTCTCTCTCTCTCTCTCTCTCTCTCTCTCTCTCTCCTTGCGACCTTCATAACCGCTCCCTTCCGCCTTAACAGTCTCATCCTCCTCCTCCTTCTCCTCCTCCTCCTCCTCCTCCTCCTCATCTTCCTCCTCCTCCTCCTCCTCCTCCTCCTCCTCCCTCTGTCTCTCACAACCTTCCATCCATCCATCCATCCTTCTCCATCAACGTTGCGACTAATAATGGCTCCTCCTCCTCCTCCTCCTCCTCCTCCTCCTCCTCCTCCTCCTCCTCCTCCTCCTCCTCCTCTTCCTACTCCTCCTCCTGCTCCTCCTCCTTTTCCCTTTCCTCCTCCTCTTTCTCCGACTCCTCTTCCTCAATCTTTTCTCTCGATACTCAGCACATTTCCTCCTCCTCCTCCTCCTCCTCCTCTTGGAAAACCGTAATCAAGAACAAACAGGAGGTAATTCGTGGAGGTAAAAATTTCCTACATTCCTCCTCTCCATTCCTCCATCCCTCCTCCCTCCCCTCCTCCTTGCCTCCATTCTCCTTAAGGAAGGCGTTTACATCAGGGAGAGAGAGAGAGAGAGAGAGAGAGAGAGAGAGAGAGAGAGAGAGAGAGAGAGAGAGAGAGAGAGAGAGAGAGAGAGAGAGAGAGAGAGTTTCAGTCAGTCAGCATTTCATTCATTCATTCATTCATTCATTCATTCATTCATTCATTCAGTCAGTCAGTCAGTCAGTCAGTCAGCCAGCCAACCAGCCAGCCAGCCAGCCAGTCAGTCAGTCAGCCAGACAGCCAGCCAGCCAGCCAGCCAGATACATGAATGTACAATGACACATCAATACAAACAATATATAATTAATCAATAAGTCACACACACACATACACACAGTCAAAGTAAGTTAGTCAAATGTATGGACACGTTAGATAACACAATCAGGTACACACACACACACACACACACACACACACACACACACACACACACACACACACACACACAACCACTCATCCAAACATATAACAAAAGCAATCTCATAAAAACAAAATACAGCAGTCATACAGTCAGTCAGCCAGCGAGAACAAAACACCGAAACGACACAAAACTAAAGACTCGAACAGTAAAGCACTCACCCAAACACACACACACACACACACAGGCAAACACCACCACCACCACCACCACCACCACCAGCACTTAAAACTACCACATTAAAAACTAACATGAAAACCAAAACACACCCACATAAAGCAACCACCCAACAAAGCAAACCAGTCATGCACAATACACACACACACACACACACACACACACACACACACACACACACACACACACACACACACACACACACACGAAAAAAAAAACACGACAAAACAAACTCACCGAAACACAAAGCTATCATATCACATACCAGTCAACAAGTGAGTGAGTGAGTGAGGCGCGCAGAGAGAAACACACACAGTTATTCGGGGAGTCACTCAGGCATTCAGCGGCGCGCAAGGGAAGAACAAAACACAGGAACTCAAGAGGAGAGGCATCGACTAACTCGTTTGGCGGCGAATTATTGGAGCTGACGGGGAAGTGTTGGCCGCGTCAGCTCCTCGTAATGTGGCGCGCCTGCTGACAAGTGGCTGACGACACAAGGGTTACGGGGGAATAAAGTGAGAGAGAGAGAGAGAGAGAGAGAGAGAGAGAGAGAGAGAGAGAGAGAGAGAGAGAGAGAGAGAGAGAGAGAGAGAGAGAGAGAGAGAGAATGTAGAAAAAAATGTAAAAAAACAAAGTAGAAGTAATGATGCGATAAAAAGAAGGACAAAGGTATATAAGGTAAGAGAAGAACGGAAGGGCAAAAGAATAAGGAAAAGGAAAAAATAACAACAACAAAGAATAAGTGACGTGAGAGAGAGAGAGAGAGAGAGAGAGAGAGAGAGAGAGAGAGAGAGAGAGAGAGAGAGAGAGAGAGAGAGAGAGAGAGAGAGAGAGAGAGAGAGAGAGAGATTGTCGTAGGGGATATATCAGAACCGAAAGAGGAGGACGGTGTCAGAGACCAACGATTTACGATTGAAGGGTAGGTGAGGTGGTGAGAGGGAGGAAGCAAACTGTGCCACGACACCACACAAACACTACTAGAGAGAGAGAGAGAGAGAGAGAGAGAGAGAGAGAGAGAGAGAGAGAGAGAGAGAGAGAGAGAGAGAGAGAGAGAGAGAGAGAGAGAGAGAGAGAGAGAGAGAGAGAGAGAGTTAAAACTGAACCGTGTAGGCCGGCAGTCCCTGTAGAAAACATGCCTACTTATTTCCACCTATCATCGCCATCCATACATTTATCTCATCTTCCTTTAATCCTCCGAGTCCGTGGCTGTCTTATGCTCTTATTTTAGGGAAAGATTGCACGACTTTACGAGATTCACAGGTGCTATATTAAAATCATTGAGCTGTGTGTTGTGTCTAGCAAAATTCTTCGTCTGAAAGTGCCTAGTTTAGTACGATTTTAGAGGTGAAGTTGACTAATTCTTTGTTACCATGAGCCACTCGGTTTTTAAGTGTTAAAGCTCCTAATTAAATTGGCATTAACAACCTGACTACTGAGACAATTCCAATCACCTACCAATCTATTCTAAAACCAGTTTGTTCGTCTGTCTTTTTCGAAATCTAACTTTATCAAGGTTGAACGCGTTCTTACTCAACCTGAGGATTTTGTTTAAGGTCTTCCTTGTTAATGTCCCTTATACCGGAGAGAGAAGAGAAAAAGCCCATAAGAAAAGAAATCTGAGAAAGTGAATGAAAACAGGGAAGTGAGCAAACACAAACAAAGTACAAACAACGTGTTGGTAAAAATGAAAAGGTAGTGGATAATAAAAATGAAAATAATGGATAATTAAACAAAAGGAGACATAAGAAAATAAAAAAAACAGGAAATACAGAAGAAAAGACTCTAAAAGTAAGTGAAAACAGGGAATGAAGGAAACAAAAGCAAACACAAGTGGAATATTGGCGAGAGAGAGAATGCATATAACCAAACTGGAAGTATACATAGAGAAGGACAATAGAAAGCTAACTCTCTCTCTCTCTCTCTCTCTCTCTCTCTCTCTCTCTCTCTCTCTCTCTCTCTCTCTCTCTCTCTCTCTCTCATTGACAGAGGGGTCAAGAATATTTCAGCAGAATTTCACAATACAATTTCGATATTAGGTCTCGCTGTAAATAAATATCAAAGCGCTTAGGACTGTGCAATGAGAGAGAGAGAGAGAGAGAGAGAGAGAGAGAGAGAGAGAGAGAGAGAGAGAGAGAGAGAGAGAGAGAGAGAGAGAGAGAGAGAGAGAGAGAGAGAGAGAGAGAGAGAGAGAGAGAGAGAGAGAGAGAGAGGGAGGGAGGGAGAAAGTTGTAAGATGGATAAATCGGATACCATGACATTTTTTACAAAACAAAACAAAAAAAGATAAAGCATACGTAGAAAAGATTTCGGAAAATGTCAAAATGAATTATGGGAGAAAAAAAAGGCAAAAGAACAGATGAGAGATAAAAAAAAAAGCAAATGTGAAAACATGAAATTGAAGTAGCGATTTGATGAAAAAAAAAAAAAAGGAAAGCGGAAGTAGACAAGACAGGAGAGTACGAGAG